>NW_015386621.1:849226-866483 GCF_001527695.2 Protobothrops mucrosquamatus | reverse complement strand
TTAAAAAGAGATGAGGATTTAGCAAATAAAGAATTGCACATAAAAGTGACTTTAAGAAAAACTACAAACATTCAATATTTCTATCTGGAAAGACCTTTGAACAAACAAAAGTAAAACATGCTGAGGAAATATTTTCGATATAGCCAGTAAAGTGTGAATAAATACATTGAGTACATTTATCCTCTCTTGTAAGGTTTTCCGAAGCTTTTTGTTATGTTAATTTTTTTAGACTGTGCAATTATCCCCATTTTTAACTATCCCTGATCTAATTAAAAGTATATTTTAGTTTTCCAGTCTTTTGCAATAATGAACTTGGCAGCTAACAACAGGATTCAAATCCATTTCTTATCCTCTATTCACTTGTCAGCTTAGGCAGTACCAAAGGTAAACCAATAGCAGATTTTACTTGAACAATTATTGCAAGGCCTTGCCAAGGCCTTTTAAAAAAAATCCATCTGAAAAGGCTGACTCAAGCATTGAGATCAAAGATGGGGATACACAACAATCTGCTTTTAATTCCCCCAAAAGAATCTATAGAAGGTTACGGTTCACTTTGTACAGTTTTAATAGAATGAATGTTATCTATTGGCTATCTTCCTGGTCAATTATTGATGAGCTGTTCAAATAAATTTAAAAGGAATTCTATGCCAAAAAGAGTTGCAATGAGATTCACTGGGTTCAAGCACCAAATCATCTACCCAGAGATTTATAGACTTTCGGGAAAAGCAGTTTTTTGATGAGGGCAAAAGATCAGAATGAAGCTTTGACTGTATTTTCTTTCATTTATATTCTCCTTATATCTAAGTTCGTTCTCTCCTTGAATAGTTTCCATCCATTGCTTCTTGTCCTGCCATCATATACTTTGGGGAACAGGTTGACTCTCTCTTCTTTGTGGCAGCCCCTCAAATATTGGAACACTACTGTCAAGTCACCCCAATACTTCTTTTCATTAGGCTAGAAGTACAAAATTCCTCCAATCGTTCTTCATACGTTTTAGCCTCCAGTCCCTACTCCTCTTTGTTGCTCTTCTCTGTACTCTTTCTAGAGTCTCAACATCTTTTTGATATCATGGCAAAATAAACTGGATTCAATATTCTAAGTGTGGTTACATTATATTCATGTGTAGGTTACTACAGATGAGGAAAGCTGTGAACAGGTTTTTAGTGAAGAAACATTCATATAAACAAATGCTTCCTTTTCTTTTCTACACCTGTGAAAATGTGGGATTTGCATGTGTAGCCTCTTTTATTCTAGTCATAAGAATTGGATATGATTTGTTTATATATTTTTAGGATTTTGATGGCTTGTTTTACAACTGTAAACAAATTGTTTTGTAAGAAGAAAAGAGAAAGAGAATAACACATTGCATCTCAGTTCAATTTTGGTAATATGGATGATATATGCTGGAACCGATTGAAGTTCCATCCCAAAATATCTACATAGACCTTCTGTCACATTGGAGTTTGGAATCAACTCCACAACTGTGTGATTTTGGTGAGTTTTTTGGTCTTTTTTTCCTTGGCTCTGTTATGGTTTAATTGAAACTGGAACAAAACAGCTTTTTTTTCTTAGTAGAGCAATGGCTTTGAGAGTTTATGAGCAATCTGTTTTCTCTTTTTCAGGAACTTTTGATTTACTCATTCAACTGGCCTTATAAACTTTTAAGTGCAGTGAAAAAATGGAGACCAGGGAGATTGGATGTTTTAATGTTGACCTTCTTTCATATTACTTCCCGCCATAACAACATGGCTTGGAAGATGAGTGTGCAAGCAATCTCTCTTTCAAATGAAGGCGAATAGACAAAGGAGGAAAATCTCTCCTGCTTCTCCTTCTCCTTTTTCCTCTTTCTCCTTCTCCTTCTCCCTTTTTTTCTTCTTCAATCTTTGATAGTTCAGAAGGCGAACTTGCCATGGTCAACTCACCACAGGACAACTCACTACAGGACAATTCAACAATTCAATTTAATTGTTTAAAATAGTTTAAAAATATTTTAATTTTTGTCATTCGCATTTCATTCTGTCACTCCTTTGACATCTTTTCTTAATGATTCTGTTCCACTATTTCTTCCATATTAGTATAACGCTTGTCCCATGGTGAGTTGGCTATGGTGAATTGTCTCATGCTGAGTTGGCCATGGCGAGTTGGCTGTGGCAAGTTGGCCATGGCAAGTTGGCTGTGAAGAGTTGTCGTAGACCCCAGGGAAAAGGGCACTGATTGAAGAATATTATTTATTTTCCCCTGCTGGTCAGATGGAGAGAGAGTTACAGACATAATTTCTGCCACATTATGAACATTTTAAGCATAGAAGTGATCACAGATTCATTAGAAGAACTGGCGAGTAGAAATAATCACATAAAGGTGCTGGTAGACGATGAAGGCCATAAATTATATTAAATTTAACCTTGTTTGATTTGATTTTGTTTGAAGCTTGCAGTAGCCTCTTAATTAAGAAGATCTGCTTTTTTTAACAAATCATGGAAATAGTAATTAGTATTTAGGAAACAAATTCATCTAGTTAATATAGTCCAGGGGTAGTCAACCTCGGCTCTTTTATGACTCATGGACTTCAACTCCCAGAATTCCTGAGTCAGCTATGTTGACTGAGTTGAAGTCCATGAGTCATAAAAGAGCCGAGGTTGCGTACCCCTGGTATAGTCTGTACCAGCTTTCCCAAATCTGGTACTCTCTAGACCTATCATTCTGTCTGGGGAACTGTAGAAATTCCTGGCCCAATGGAAGGGGGGTATGGATCTAGGCAACACCAAGTTCCATTATTGCTTCTTCTATCCTGCACCCAAGAATCTCTTCTTCTTTTCTTCTTATCTTTTGGACTTGTTTCATGCTGTTAGTTGCTTATGTTCAGTAGCACTAGGAAATTTAGTCTTCTACTTCTACTACATAAAGGGCTGCTAGAGCTGTGATCAAAGGGTGACATGGATAGTTGTTAAGCAACTGTAGCATGTGTTTAGCTTTTAGTTTGCAAAGATCAGTGCTGTATTTTACCACTTTCATAATTCTTTATCAGTTATAAAAGGAAAGGTGAAATGATATGTCTGCCATAACCCATGTCTCCATGTTGTTGCTTGGTTAATTCCCCCTCTCCTTTTTTTTTAATGCTAGTTCTTTTGGTTGTTACTTTTTGCTAAACCATCTGTTCTTTGATACTTCCCACATCCCTATCTAGCAAATTGGGAACAAGTTCAGTATCTCAGACTGAGCTTAATGCGAGATCAGTATCTGTGTGACTTGCTGCTGCTTGCAATAAGGTGAGTATTAAACTGGGACAGTTCTGAATAAAGAGATTAAGCCATTGAGTTGTTACAAGACTAAGATCATTTGGAAGTTTGTTATCAGTTTTCACTTCCAGCTCTACATGCATTAAAGTCAATCAAGGGAAACCTCTGGGTTTCATTACTTTTAGCTTTGCCTTTTGTTATCAACATGACGCTCCTGATTAAATGCTTGGAGAAAGCATTTAATACTATCTTGTGATAGTATTAATATTCTCCAGGCTGGAGATTTCCTGCTGATTCACAGGACTCTCACATAATCCAGACATATTGTCCCATTTTCTGGCTGAAATATCATAGCTTGGAATGTTGTATTTGATTAATGAAGTAACCCACTTTCTGGTTTTCACTGGAAAAGTAAACACATGGGCTGGGGTTCTAGAGAATGCTAATTCTTTCAGTTTTCTCTGAGTGTTCTACCTTAATCCAGGTGTATCTCTGCAGTTCTCTGTCCTCAGTGAATATTTTCTCCAGGAGCAAAGAATGGAACAAGTGTTCCCTTCTAAGAAATGTGATCATGGATTAATTATGAATATCACAGTATCACCATGAGGAACACAACCATGCTGAGTTTTCACTAATAAGCCAGGTTTAATAATGATTATTATTATTATTATTATTATTATTATTATTATTATTATTATTATTAAATTAGATTTATATCCCGCCCTTCTCCTTGCGGACTCCTTGCGGACTATAATGATTGTGATCACTCTAAATAATATCAGTGCTAATTATGATTCTTCAGATTCATTGGCTGACAGCCAAGGACATTTGAATAATTGATATTAAATGGTATTTGGATCTAATCAGCAATTAAAATAAAAAAAACCCAGCCAACTGCAACCACACATTATACGATTCTATTAGAAATAAGGTACTGCCAACGATGGGGGGGGGGGGTTTCTTTTGTTTTTCTTTTGTTTTGTTGCTTATAGTAGAAAATTCCAACACTCTGCATTCAGAGCAATTCCAAAAGTTATCATTCAGCATAAATTTTAATAAGCATACTCTCCTGAGTGAACCTATACACTAATTAATGGGCAAAATAATTGTGCAATCTGGCTGACAGCCCCTAGCTTTCATTAACAGTATGATTGCTGTTTTACCCCTACCTTCTGGGAAGAAATCATGCAATTATTCTTTAGGGATAATCAGTATTTGCTGTCAATGCATTGCGGATAAGCAGCATGAAGCTTTTAAATGCTGGAATAAGCTTGTGAAGCACACTGCAGTGCAACAAGCTAAGTGAAAGAAATCAATGAAGCAAAGCATATTAATGAGTAGGCACTGAGCATCAGGGACTTGTTACTATCAGGAAGAACAGGCCTTCCAGTGAGAGGAGAAGAAATCTGGGAGGGATAGCAGTACTTACAAACAAGTGTAATTCTTTAAGAACAGTGGATCAGCCGAGCTGGATTAGGCCAACAATCCTGTTTCTATCCAGACCAATGGGAAGCTTGAAAACTGGATATGATAGAATTAACAACCTCATTTTTGGAAGAGACAAAGAGATACACTTGACCCATCACAAGACCCACCACAAGACCCTCACTTGACACATCCACACCTGACCCACCACAAGACCCATCACAAGACCCTGACCTGATGTGACCCTGACCTGACATGACCTCACTATCACAAGACTACTGATCACACAAAGCCTGTATAAACAGAACACTGACACTGACATCCCCTAAATTCCGCTGAAGATATTATCTAGCCTGGTTATGAAATGTTTGGAAACCAATGCACAAGCTCAGAGAACAAACTTCCACCCTCATCCTACTCCTGAGCTACAGATATTCACCACTATCATAATTTCTTATGATTCTCCAGCAACTGATGGGCAGAGAAGAGCTACCTGAGATTATGACATACCTTTTGAACTAAATGGCTACTTTTAGAATTATCTCCCTTGAATTTGCCCAACCCTGGGAAACAAAACAACAACTTCATAAACATATGGCATAACATAGGAGAACAAACCCATCAGGACAAAATTCAGCAGTCCATCTGCATTTAAAAGACAAAGACCACTCTTTTGAAGACAGCAAAGTCCACGTTTTGGACAGAGAGGATCACTGGTTTGAAAGAGGGGTCAAAGAGGCTATCTATGTCAAAATTGAACAGTCCTCTCTCAACAGAAGGGGAGGGATCCAACATCATCTATCTCCAGTCTACAACACAGTCCTTTCAACAGTTCCAAGAAGACTCCACACCCATTTGCACTACTCAGGTGACCCTGAAGACACAGATAAGCCTCCAGGTAGCTTTAATGACTCTCTAAAAGAATGCAAATGAACAGCTGTCTGCAGGAGTATAAATCTTTCCATTCTCCACCATCCAGTTAGAGCTGAAGAAGATTCTTGGATGAGAAGTGAAATGTCTTCAAAGAAAAACACAAAAGTCCAGTTGCCTCATGAAAAAGTATCTTTGGGTTGCCCAACCCTCATTTTGACATGATGACCAACATCCCATTTTAGGGTAACAACTCCTATAGTTTAGCCACAGGCAATGTTAAGAAATGACTTTTCTGGCCTTCTTTTCCTTTTTCCTTTATTGACTTATGCTGTTATTTCCTTAGGGGCAAACTGTGATTGAATGCAAAAAGCTACAGCCCAAAAGCACCAAGAGGAGAAAAGGGTTAGTGTGATGGAATGTAGGAAGGAGGTGATTTCCCAGGAGGGAGAGGGTGCATTCCAGAGGAGTAAGAGACAACTCAGCCCAGATATTTTGTGTGAGAGAAATAGGGTGAAGACATCCCTTCCCTGGTAATTCTCAGAGTATATGGTAGATGCAGATAATTAGAGTGCCTCAGTTTGGCAAGATTCTGTCTATCGATATGAAAACAATAAAGAACTCAAGTTGAAAAATTGCCACATAGTATTCTTGGTTTGGGGTCTGATAGTAAGTCTGCTTTCACCCTCCTAATCCTCATCAATTCTACCTAGTTTCCCAGATGGCTTTTGTTTAATGACTAGTTCCAACCTTAAATTGGTATGCTAAAGGACTCCAATAGGCAGATAGTAATTGATTCAAAGAACAATGATGGAAACAGTATACTGAAATTCTGTACAGTTGAAATATCAATGTCTAAGATAGCTTAGAAGATAGTCCCTATTTGCAAAAACTCCAAATGGTAGAAGATTAGCCCACAGAACATTACCAAATCAGAAGGCTACAGCAAATGGTAGGATATCTACTGAAATTTGGTAAACAATTAGTAAGGTTCTAACCAAACAATGCCTGCAATTCTAGAGAATGGCACAGTGGCCAACAGATTGTAAGAGGTTAATCTACATACTAAAAGCAAAAAAGATTTTCAGAGTTTGCAATCTATTGCATAATATCCTTAATTTTACATGTTAGCAAAATAATGCTTATCACCCAATAAAGATTAGAGCCCTATGTAAAAAGGGAAATACCAGATGTTCAAGCTGATTTTAAAAATAAACAAGGAACATGACACATTACTGCTGTTGTATGCTGGATAATTGTCATCTTTACTAAATAGACCAGACCATGAAATCAATTCCATAGGAAGGCTGAAGCAAATATTCTACAGACTATCATTTGGTAGGGTAGAATTAATACCTTCAAAAGGTATTCAGATGCTTTGATGTGCCTACACCTACAAAGATCACAATCCTGCAGGCTAAAGTTTTCTCTGTGATATTGTATATCATTGTATCATCATAAAAATAATTACATTTTATGGTAAGTTGTTTAGAGTTATGTGGTGGACAAGATTGAAGTTCAATAGATGAGGAGACACATTATCTCTTTTCAATAGCTTGACTACAGTAGGGTTACTACCTGAGGGTTACAGATTGCCTGTTTCTGCTGAAACATCTATATTTAGGAAGGCTATTCTTTCAAATGATTCAAAACTTTCAAATAGAATATTTCCATATGTTAAACCAGATGGAATCATATTATATTAATCTGCAGAGAAAGGAGGGACTTCTACTGGCTTCTGAACTCAGTGGAGGATATTGATACTATCTTTAAAATTTTGAACAGCATAGAATCCATATGGTAGAAAGCGTCATTCTCCTGGAATATAATTGTCAGTAACAATTCATTAAGGAAACTCTTTTTCCATGGAGTGTCACCATCTGTGATGCCACAAAAACTAAACTTTGCAATGTCAGCGTCTCAGAAACTGAACTGGCACCCAGTTTCCTATCAGTTCATTTTCAACACAGAGTAAGATTACTTTGTCTCTTCCAAGCATTTAACATCAACATATGTTTTGTTAGCATGTTTTCATGTTTTGGCTGGCTTTGCTAATTTCATAATTATTTTTCAAGTTATTAATTTAACATATTTTTGTTGGATAGTATCCTGGAAGGTTTGATGTTGAGTTATCTAAAATGAATTTGAATTCAGGTATCTGGGAGCAACCTGTCACTATGCATGCACTAAATTGTATTATAAAATGCATCACAGTTCCCCCCGAAAGGGGAGAGTTACTTAAATGTACAGAAATTGTTGATAAAAGCAAGGATATCAATTTTTTCTAACTATCCATTGAAGAACAAGAAAAAGGGAAATGGAAAATTCAGTAATTAAATAAGGGGGTATTTCTTTTCCCTCATCATTACTAACTTGATAAAGGCTCATCATTGTGTAACTTACAGTATATGTGAATGCATAAAACAGGCTTAATATCTATGATTTCTCAAAGTATAAAATACCAAAATTGTAGGGGCTGACAAGGCTGAGCTCGAGGGAGAGGTCAAACATGTCATCAGTCTGGAGTCCCTTTGTGACCACAAGAGATCTTGAATTCCATTGACTCTTATCTACCACCAATTTGCTTTGACGTTAGTAGTTCAGATTCTTATAGAGAGCTTAAGCTTGCATCAAACTCTTATATTCATTTTAACTGCCTGGGTTTCCTGATTTCCATGCTTGACAAAAATATGTCTTAAGCAGGAAGAGAAATAATTCTTTTTATTATGTTTTTGATGAACCAATAAAAGATACAATTTTCCTTTTTTTGAAACTCAGACCAAAAACACATATTTCATAATAATACAAGTTTAGGAAGACTGTTATAAATGGAAATACAGCCTTAAGAACAGAAGGCAAAGATTAATGGCTGATCTTAAAAATCTGTTGCTTGCATTATTGAAAAGATCAAACCTTCCCAGACAAGAAAAAGGGCAAATATTAAAGAGTCAAAATTCAGAAAAAGAAATAAAATAAGCCACACTAAAACAAACTGAGAAGTTGCCTGCAATCTTGAGCAGCACCAAGCTGCTCAGTGGAAATTCTAGCCCAATTTCCGATGTGTTAAACTGATTTGCAAATAGCATTTTAAGCATATTTTCTTTGGACTGGGAATTTCTTTTCTTTTTCACTGAAGAGAGGAGGAAAGCAAGAGTGCAAAAATAGAAGATTAAAAGGTGCTTTCATAATTCCCTTCTCCCAATATACATCCATTACTTTGTTAATAGACCTTATCAAACATCTGCCATGGAGACCCACCACAGAAGGAGGTCCAAAATATTAACTAAATTATATGTCTGTGTACATTTTATATGTGAAAACCATACCCAACTTGTACAAGCTAGATGTGAGCTGGCACAGATATCCTCCTAGTATTTTAATACTGTAGCATTCAGAATGCTCTTCAAGCAAGGCTGTTTGAAGCTGTTTGTGAAAAATACAGGTATCATGGTCCCAGGAAATCTGTAGCTCATCATATTGCATGACTGGCCAGCTGGATCAACTCCATGGCTTCAATTGAAGGACCAGTTCCGTCTCTCCCAAGACTTCTACGCAAGCAGCTGCTTCATGAATGTTAAATGTGATTATATTTCTTTCCCCACATCATCACCTTTTCTTCTTCTCTAAGGTCTCTTGGACCTTAAGCCCGCTGGCAGGACCTATCCCATTTTTTCTGTTGCATTCCTTGTATAAGCTGTCCAGAAAGCCTTTTCCATTGAAGAACGTGAAAAATGTCCATGCAGACAGAGTGTATTCTCAATACTCTGGCATTTTTTATCACCATATGACAGGGATTTTTTTAATTACTCCTAGTTATACGTGTAGATTTCATTTTATAATGTTTACAACGTATAACCAGTCAAAAGCTTATACATTAATTAGAAGCCTGACTCGGGATCTCTGACAGCTTGAACAGCCCAGATATAGGTCTTGGAGGCTGTAATTCTTTCTAATTATGTAATGAGCTTCTTGTCAAGAAAACAATCTTCATAACGAGGCATGTGTATGGCACTGCCTCAGGGGGAACTAAAATGTGACAAATTGGCTCTGTGCAGAATAGCAATCTGCTTAGGACACACAGAAAAAATAAAAATAAAAACACAGATTTATCAAAGAAGTTTCAAAATCTGTTTATCAGTCCACCTTGGTTACATTGGCCTTTAACAGGGCTAAAATGGGAGGCCTATACCTGCCACTGTGTTCTGTTGCTGCTGTGGGAATATACATAGATTCCTGGAACTCATTTATAAAGCGAGAGGGGAAAAAGGTATATAAAGATGACTTCTGTAACTTACAGCTATTATTCTTCTTGGTAGCAGCTATGATCCTTTAAAAGCCTTCAGCAATCTACCTGTTAATTACTAAGTGGACCCAAAAGAGGAATGCTAGAGTCTTTGATGGTCTCTGAACCTCAATGTTTCCTTGCAGACATTTCATTACCTGACTAGGTAATGTCATCAGTGCTAGTGCTAGTGGGTTTTCTCCCTGTTTATATATTGCACTGCCAGTTGCATTAAGAGTGTGATTTTCTCCTTGGTCATTCAACACTGGCAGAGCAAGCTACGTTATATAAACAGAGAGCAAATCCCACACTTATCTTGCAAGTCTGAAAGAACCTCTCCCTTCCCTTACTTCTCAAAAAAAAAACCCTAGGGAGGCTCTTTTTAATATGTTTTCTCCACCTGCACCCCTCCCTCAGACTCAGAGTTAATTTATGACACCATTGTCTAGGCTGCAGCACTTTCTCCTGTCTCTTAAGGTCATTGCAACATACTATTACAATATATGAGGGAAAGATGTAGGCAGGAAATAAAGCATGCTATGGTCTTATATAGAGGCGAAAAAGCTTTCTTGAATACCAGCCAAGAACTGAAACTTTGGAGAGAAGACATTTTCAGTTCAGTTCAGTTGAGTTGTAACAAATATTACATGGCTGTCTTACTCTTCATGCCTAGATAAATCATCTCAGCACATCCTCAAATCATATGCTCAAGCAAGCCAACAGTAAGCCCAACTAAAGAACCTCTAAGACCATCTCCACAAACACCGACAGGGCAAGCCTCCAGAATATAAACTGAAAGCAAGACCCACTCCTTACTAGCACTGATGATGTTACCTAGTTTGGGTAACGAAATGTCTGCAAGAAAACAACCAAGCTCAGGGGGCACCAGGGACCCCTCAATGTACCTTCATTCTGAGTCTCACTTCATACTTCTTTTTTCAGAAAGAAGCAAAATATCCTCTACAAAGTTAGAATTAAATTGTGTTCATTTAAGAAAATAGCTTGAAACCCAGCTCAATTCTGCAGCATTTTCCAGGGATTCACCCCCTCATAATACTCTTGGTTGCCAATTAATTGCATCATTTAAAAAAAAATACAGACATTTTCACTTTTCCCTGTTTCATCACGTTCCTGACCTGAAGAGTGCATAAGGTCAGACTCCTGAACAATTTGGGTCAGGTTAGGTGGTCTATATATGTTTCCAATAATTTCTCTGGTTTACTCTTAGCTGGATAAAAAGCACCCTGGGAAAATAATATCTTTGTTCCGTTAGCTTATTATTTATCATCTTTATAATATTTATAATAATGCCTACAAACTTGGAAACATTGTCTTGAAGTAAAACAAGTTCTGATGACTATCTAGAATAAAAGATCTTGATTGTACAATTAGCATTTTTAGCACTGAGACATCATATTTAGTTTGACAAATCTTTGGCTTGAAACTCAGTGTGAGTCTCTAGCTGACCTGTTCCCTTAAGCCTACTTTTCTTCTTATCCTGCCATTATATGGTTTTAATGTACTGTTTGTAAATGCTTTAGAATAGATGACACCATTTGAGGAATTAAAGATGGAAGAAGAAGCAAGTTATTGGAATGTATTTGATGTACAGTGAGTCATCCCAACCTGGTTATATCTACTCTACCTGATATCACCATATTCAAGTCTTAGAACAGAAGCTTCATTCAGATGTCATCTGAGATGCCAAAAATCATCTCTTTTTACCCCTTTTAAGTCAGTGTTGATTCCTGGTGACTGCCTATACTGGCCCCTATAGTTTTGTTGGCAAGATTTTTGGAAGTGGCTTTTCATTGCCTTCTTCCTAGGGCTGAAATGGAATGATTGCCCCAAAATTACAGTACCAGGCTTCATACCTAAAATGAGATTAGAATTCACAGTCTCCCAGTTTCCAGCCTGGTGTCTTAACCACTTCCCTAAAATGATTTTTGCCAAATCCATACCTAAAATGTATGCAGATGTATATGCAAGCATGTTCTGTCATGACACTACAGACCCTCTTTGTAATTTAACAATGCAGATGCTAATGCAATCTTGAAGAAGTTCAGCTGTCTCAAATCAAGGAGAAAACCTATATAAATCCATGTGAGCCACAGGAGAATCTCCAAATTCCCATCCACTTTTCCTGCCGTACTTTCTGATCCAAAACAGGACAGTTGTTTCCAATCCATCTTCCTTCTCTTCCCTTTTCTTACCTATTTGTTGGGTAAGAGTGAATGTACATCCCTGATTTACTGCCAGGGCAACAAGAGAAGAAAGTGGCAGACTGATGCTTGTGTACTACTACCAGCACAGAAGGCTATTTTGATTGTTCATCTGAGCTGAATTCTTTCTGGTTTAGGTAGAATAATCCATTCTGGGCTCCTCTGTTCCTTGTGGGGTGAAGTTAGTCCATGTTCCTTTACCACTAGAGGCAACAGTCTCCAAAAGGAAGCATTTTATTTTTTTGTTGCCCAGGCCCAGAATGGACTTCCAGAAGCAGCATCCACACAGAGAACTGGTTGTTCACATATTTGAATCCCACCACTGGGGTCAACCTATTCTCCAAAGCACCTGAAGGCAAGGCAAGAAGCAACGGATGGAAACTAATCAAAGAGAGAAGCAACCTAGAACTAAGGAGAAATTTCCTGACAATGAGAACAATTAATCAGTGGAACAACCTGCCTCCAGAAGTTGTGAATGCTCCTGAGGTAGATGAGAGACGTTATAGGAAAATGTTTTAAGATGTTTTGTTATATCAATAAGAGTAATATTGTATTGTGTTTAATTATGCTTAAAATCCAAATAACCTGTGTGCCAATTCTAAAGAAACAATCTTTTACAAGAAGTGCCAACTGAAAGTCACAGATGGTGTAAGATATTACCCGCCTAGGGCGGTGGGGCAAGATAAGCCTTCTGTATGAACTTCTTCTTTTCTTCTGTGTGGTCTCTAGACATGAACTTCTCCGTTTTAGTGTGTCAAAGGTAGATAAGAGTCACCCCGCATGTAAGGCGTGGGTGGCCGTCTGTATAAGAATAACTCCCTGGGAGTAGCCCGGGGTTCAGAATCTGTCATGCTAATGCTCTGAACCATTGTGCACAAATAAACCTGTCTTCTCCAAACCCTTCGTGGTCTTGTCTTCTGACGTAAGTATCGTGGTTTATTCCACAACACTCCAACACTGGAGGTTTTTAAGAAGAGACTGGACAACCATTTGTCTGAAATGGTATAGGGCAGGGATGTCAAACTCACAACATCACATAATGTGTCATGATGTATCGCGACTTTTTGTCATTGCCGGCAATGGGGTAGGCGCTGTTTTGCTATGATGCATCCAGCCCACAGGCCGGCAGTTTGACACCCCTGGTATAGGGTTTCCTATCTGAGCAGGGGGTTGGACTAGAAGAACTCCAAGGTCCCTTTCAGCTCTGTTATTCTGTATTCTGTATTTTGAATGTTAATAAGCCCCTTCCTAGCAAATCAGGTTTGGCAGATTAGTAGCTTTGAGAAGCTACACAGCCTGCAATGTCAGTCTACATGTAAAAGTGTCTTGTAAGGTTATATTGATATGCCAGATTGAATGCTACCCCTCATGTTTGATTATGGGTCCTCTTGATTGTGACTTCCTTGTGCTGTGCATATGAGCACAGAAGTCACTTTGAAGCTAAAGCCAAAGAGGTAAGTCCTGGCAGTGATAATTAATGATGGATTTAATAACGTTTTGGAGAGACAGGATAAATACAGAGCAGAAAGACAAAAATACTCATGGAAAATGATATCGCTGAACAGCAAATTAATGGAATACATTCTAAAAGATATAGCCACAGCATTGATGGATAGCTTGCCAGATTCCAATTGTCATAAAATAAACTCTGATAAAGAAAAGATGCATTTCATCTTAGAAACCATAGTAAAATCACTGCTTGTGAAACCAAAGAGGCAGTTGAAGAAGGTCCTTGCTTATATTCTGGTCCTCCTAAAGGAAATAAAATTGCTATATTTTTTTAAAATGCTGTATACATTTATGCAATCCACTGGACTGTATATGGAGCATGCAGCTGTTACTATTTCCTGTCCCCCCCCCCAAAAATGTATAAAATTCAGATCCAAATGAGAAATAACCACACACAGTTTGGGCGAATTAAACCTTTCTTCTGCTACTTACATTTGAGGATTTTTATCCTCTCACTGAGAGTTTAAAACAAAAATAAATCTTTTTGGGACACCATTATTCCCTCTTTTTCTCTTGTTAATTCTGCATCAGGAAAGGATGATTTCCAAAACTAAATACCTCCCATTAGAAAATTTAAATCTGATTCATACATAGTGGGAAACTAATCAATCACTACACAAAAATAATTCAGAATTGTCTGTTTCCTACTTATAAAACCAAAGGCCAGGATTCATACAACAGATGAACAGGGTCAGTCAAAGGTCCTATATGATGTTTAAAGGCACAGCTAGAAACATGAAAAGGCAGATTTAGCCTCAAACTGTATTGGGATTATTTATGGCCTTAAGCAAGGTCAGTGACATGAAAAAGGCAGATGTAGCCTCAAGCTGTATTGGGACTATTTACGGTCAAAAAAACCTTTTCGGCCAGCCATATGGTACAAATGTAAAAAAACCGCAGCTGTAGGCTATCACAAATGTTCTGCTTGGTCTGCCTTTCAAAGAAATAAAACGTAAATGTAAAAGAATTGAAAGCACAAGATATAGTATTACAGAACTTACTGACAAGGTCTTCCAAATACTGTTGGATGCAGCACCTGAGTTAGATTCATTTCTTCCTGCTTAATGGTGGGGAAAAAAGTGGCCATGGATATATTAAAAGCCTTGCCAGTAGCCTCTTGGTGCCAATATTTATGGGCTATCTAGCACAGTTGAATGATATTGTCTCTGTACTCCCCCAGTGGCAAACCTTGACCCAGTTGTGTGCTGCCAGCTACAAAACTAAGGAGTTATGACTAGGTCAGTGCTGACTAGTTTATAATTTAGGGGACCAGATCTGATCTAAACATAATGTAGATGATCACAAGAGGGCAGCAAAGCCTGAAAAATTTGTGTATCTTTTTGCTACCATCTAGTGGTACCATGACGTATTTAAGCCCAAGATCTTGTCACCGGTGCATAGCACCACCTGTGTCATGGTGTGCTGCACATAATAGTTTTCTAAAAGGAGATGTTTCAGCAGTTGTAATCCAAGACATTTGGATATTGAAGAAGTGAGGGCCACCTTTAATCTAAAAATCAGATTACAGATCATTTCTTGGTCTTTAGTGTCAACTGTATTCTGTAACTTAATATGGGACAGGTGGACATTACCTTTTTCTTCACCACTATATCAATTGTGTACTTGCTACAATTCCTTAACCCATCACTTTTGAATTACAAACTCCATGGGGGAAAGACATTGTTTCTTCCCTTTGCTCATCACTCCAGGCAAATCAAGTTGAACTCTATAAAATGAAGACCTGCCTCCCCCCCCTCCAATTGGGATTTATTAGCTTGATTTAATACAGGGGTCTTCAAACTTGGCCCTTTTATGACTTGTGGTCTTCAACCTCTCAGCCAGGCTGACTGAGAAATTCTGGGAGTTGAAGTCCACAAGTCATAAAAGGGCCAAGTTTGAAGACCCCTGATTTAATAGGTGTTCTAAGTGGTTCTCACCCTTCTGATCAATAGCCATTTTAAATGTATACATTGTATCTTCTTACTGAGTTTCTAAATATTAGTTGCATTTTAATTCTGAATGCTTTTTAAACAGAAATATGGAATACATACATTTCAGTAGATATTTGATATTGCACAATAATTAATGAATATCTGTGACCCTCACATGTTACTTGTGCAAGTAAAATAAATAAGAATCACAACATAACTAATAATTGAAGTAAATAACAATGCTATGATTAGCTGATTTTTGGATAGAGGGCTAGACCCACAAGATTAGCCATCTCATAAGAATCTTTACAGACTTCACTATTCACTTTTGCCTAGGCAAAACAAAAACCAACTTTGATAGTGCTATTTTTTCAGATAGCATGTTTGATGGGAATTCTGTTTTGGGACATGATGTGTTTGAATCAGTTCTGAAACTAAAAAGTCATGTATTTAATTTCAGAAGTCAACTAAATCTGATATACATTATTGATAAGGTTTTGTCAAAGTACTGAAAGGAATACCATTGAAAATAGTCTTCTACCATCACACTTGCCAAACAGCATAGCAGGAAAATATTATATTTGTAATTCCTTACATGCCACTAATTCTTGTATTATATTATACCAGTTTCCAGATGTGAGCCTCACAGAGCTCCAAATTTATTAGTGGGGCCACCCATCTGCCAAAGTGACTGTGGGCCATGCACTCTATTAAGTGTGTAACATTATTGTTTAATGTATGTGCTCTAGTAACAGTGTTTAGATTTTATCAAATAAAAGTGCTTAATTGATAAATTCCCATATAACGTGAACCTCACCTTCCTTTTCCAAATATTTTCTCCATTTAAATTTATCATATCAGCACATGGATGCCGAGTTTGAAGTAGGTTAACCATCGTAAGGAAATCTTGAAGGGATGTACAGCATTTAAAGAGTATTCAGTTGTAACCGGTACACGACTTAATTAAAAGTCAATTAAGAGTTCCTGTAGCATTGAAGGGAAAACAAAGGCATAATAATGATGTTCCTGAGTGGGAGGAAAACTGTTATGGGTTTTTTTCCCAATGCAGTTCTTTCACCTACTTTGAAATTTGTCATTAAATATTGCATAATAAAATGTAAAGTGAACTTGCAATTAAAAGAGTTAGAAATAATTGGTTGGGCAGTGATACTGGCCACTTTAACTAAAATATCCTAATGATGCTGTGGAATTTGGAAGGCTTCCTTTAAGTCTATTGCCTTTCTGGACTGCTGTGTTCCAGAACCCTTGACTAATTGAATAAGCTGGAAGTTGAAATCCAACAGATCAGAAATCACTGGGAAGGGAATGCTACTCAAGAATACAATTAGAATTCCCTAGAATCTAGCTTACGGACAGTGAATGTGTAACACTTGTCCTAATTTAATTTATTAAAAAAAATCAGTTCAGATAGAGAAAAAGTTTCCATTATAAACACCATCAGATCATCTTTAAGGGGAGGAGGTGGAGCAGAATCAGAAGAATCAGAATCAAGAAGGAAAAAGGGAGGAGGGAGGAGGGAGGAGGGAGGAGGGAGGAGGAGGAGAAGGAGAAGAAGAAGGAGAAGAAGGAGGAGGAGGAGGAGGAGGAGAAGAAGAAGAAGAAGAAGAAGAAGAAGAAGAAGAAGAAGAAGAAGAAGAAGAAGAAGAAGAAGAAGAAGAAGAAGAAGAAGAAGAAGAAGAAGAAGAAGAAGAAGAAGAAGAAGAAGAAGAAGAAGAAGAAGAAGAAGAAGAAGAAGAAGAAGAAGAAGAAGAAGAAGAAGAA
>NW_015386621.1:842250-848904 GCF_001527695.2 Protobothrops mucrosquamatus | reverse complement strand
GAAGAAGAAGAAGAAGAAGAAGAAGAAGAAGAAGAAGAAGAAGAAGAAGAAGAAGAAGAAGAAGAAGAAGAAGAAGAAGAAGAAGAAGAAGAAGAAGAAGAAGAAGAAGAAGAAGAAGAAGAAGAAGAAGAAGAAGAAGAAGAAGAAGAAGAAGAAGAAGAAGAAGAAGAAGAAGAAGAAGAAGACCACCATCACCCACCTGATCTTTTTGTAAAGGTGTGTGTGTCATGTCCACAGTGCGTGGCTTTAGATTCAGCACGATGGGTTTCTAGGCCATGTTTTCTTTGTGCAGGGATATTTAAGTAAGTCACAGTTTTGAGAACCATGATTATACTTGATGGTTTTTCATCTCTCCGAAGGATGATGTCCTCAGCAACTAACAGCAACATTGTTCTTTACAAACTACATTTTTTGTTCGTTTTTACTACATAACATCTTCCTATTTCTTTTGCTCCTGGCCTAATTAACAGATTCCTTGGCTTCAATTAGTTCTCTCTCTCACACATATCTAGGATGCATTACCATGGGGCCATTGGACCACCATCTATGATTCCATGGGAAGGGACAAAGGAATCATAGCCTGATCCAACATTTGCTAGTTGTTTTCAGATTTTTGGAACTTTGTACTGAAATAAATTTTGATAGGGTATTGGTAGTGGTTTGTAAGGGTTGGGGTTTTTTTTTCTCAGACTCTTCAGCAAAGGACCAAAGTGGTGATGTGACAGAACAAATTATAGAATTCAGGCTGGTTGTCAAGGTAGCAGAATATGAAGTAGTGGATCTGTCAAGGGTTTTGAAAATGTATTAAGATGCAGATTGAAAAACAAGATTCTATTTAGTTCATCTGTAAGAAATCAGATGCAACATGCTTTTATCTAGTATCTTCTACTGGTATTGTTAAAACCACCATTGGGGAAAAATGTTTTGATGAATAAGATGAGAGATACATTTCTACCAATGGTCAACCAAGCCCCTTTTGAAAAACACAAGACACCGGAATATGATAACTTCAGAATCAATGAATTTTAGAATGTGATGAAATTTCAAAGATCATCCATCCCATCCCATTGTTCTCTGTGTCATCTACAATTCATTATTGGACTATAATACACTATTCCTTGCAATGGCCATCTAATTTCTGCTTATAAGCATAAGCTTCTGGTAGGTCACGGGTCCTCAACCCCTAGTCCTTGGACCGGTACCGAGCCACGGCATGCCACAACTGGGCCACGCAAACAAATGAAGCCTATCTACGGGATGCAGGCAGCACACAATACCACACCCCCTCCGGTTCGCAGAAAAACCCTTTTTCATAGAACTGATCCCTGGTGCCCAAAAGGTTGGGGACCACTGTGGTAGGTGATTATATGAAACAATTAAAGGCAATGAATTAAGACAAAGGCCATTTTATCTCTCCCACTCCCTCTCTGGTTTCTAATAAAAAGAAAAACCACAACAATTTAGGAGAGCATACCACCTCCAAAGGTCATCACCTCCTCAATTTACATACAATTAGAAAGCTTCCAGTGTGAAATCAAAATGTGCATCCCTGACATTTCTAATTATTTGTTCTAGCCCTTCTCATGGAGAACAAGTCTATTTACACACATTTGGTCTGTTGGGGTACAAAAATGGTAGAAAGCTCTGGCAGAAGATGGGTTGGATATTGGAAATCATAGTGCAATAGAATAGGCAGTGTGTACATAGATAGTGTGGCATACAACATGCCATTTATGAATTTATCCCTATGGTAGATAATAATATCATTAGTAACATACTGCTTAGATGCTACCTTCTGTGCTCTTTGATTCTAGGAAGGCTACAAACTGACTCTATGTTCAATGTGCCCATATTTAAGCGAATGGGAGATAGTGATAAAACTTACCTCTGTCTTGTCAGAGTTCAAGATACCACGTCTTCTTCCTAGGATTAGTTTCCAGGCAAACAGATTATTTGTCCTCCTCCAGATACAATCCAACTTTAATGTCCTTTTTTTGTCCATGATCTTCTTCTTGTTGTGCCATATCCGTTATCAGACGTTGGCGATCATGTTGGCGATCCTGTTTTTATCAGCAGCCGCACGAAAAAGTGCTGCTGAGTTTTATCCATGACATAGCCACTAAATGTTGAAATTTGTCTAAGCCTCCTGAATAGGTCCATCATTTTAAAATCCATTTGAATGACTGGATATCAATTGCATAATAAGATAATTAATATCATAATTTAATTATATGAATAATAATAATAATAATAATAATAATAATAATAATAATAATAATAATAATAATAATAATAATAATAATAATAATAATAATGAAGTTGGAAGGGACCTTGGAGGTCATCGAGTCCAACCCCCTACCCAGGCAGGAACCCTACACCATTTCAGACAAACGGCTGTCCAGTCTCTTCTTAAAAACTTCCAGTGTTGGAGCATTCACCACTTCTGGAGGCAGGTTGTTCCATTGGTTAATTGTTCTAACTGTCAGGAAGTTTCTCCTTAGTTCTAGGTTGCTTCTCTCCTTGATCAGTTTCCACCCGTTGCTCCTTGTCCTGCCTTCAGGCGCCTTGGAGAATAGCTTGACTCCCTCTTCTTTATGGCAGCCCCTGAGATATTGGAACACTGCTATCATGTCCCCCCTTGTCCTTCTCTTCGTTAAACTAGACATACCCAGTTCCAGCAACCGTTCCTGATATGTTTTAGCCTCCAGTCCCCTAATCATCTTTGTTGCTCTTCTCTGTACTCTTTCTAGAGTCTTGCCAATTAATTTTCTCATAACTGGTACATTATAATTCATTTCAGTTCTGGTTTACTCTGAAATAATTATAATTGATAGATCCCAGCTAGGTAAACCAGAGGATAGCCTACCTGGTGTTCATCAAATATGTAGGTAACTCCACTTCCCATACCTAGTTGAATATTCTTTGAACAGAAATAAAGATGATGCCAAACAACCCACTCCTGCTCAAGATTATAAACTACCAATTTAGGTTTATAAACTGTACATGATTTAGATCCTTACTGAGTTAAGCTTTGTATCTGAGTAAGCATCCTTAGGATTGAAGCTTCGGGCATAAATTTTCCTCCCAAACTGAAATGTTTCAGCTGCACAAAAAGACTTGGTTTACTAAAGCTGACAGGAATATCACACCAAAAAGAGAAAATGTTTGTTATTATTCAGACATCGTGGCCTTAAACTGTCAGACTGTAGAAAATCCAAGTTGCAATTCCTTAATGGAAAAAACAGTAGCTACCAATATCATTTGAAATGATATCATTATTTATGATTTGAATGCAGTGCTAATTAACTTCAGCTTCACCCAGTTCTAAGTATGCTTGTTGCTTTTCCAAGGAAATAACTTCTAACAGAAGAATCAAGCTGCCTTATTAGATTACTTCTCTATGTCACCCTGTTTTATCATCTCTGACTGCAGTGGCTTTCCCACAGAGATTTTCTCTACCACAATCAAATGATCCTTCAAACTGGAGATGCCAAGAACTGAGATTAATTGCCAAATTCTTGGGTGTTCTCTTTATTTTGTTATTTTTAAACTAATCACCTGAACGAAGCATTTGGAAGTTAATTCCAGCGCAACATAGAAAATGAAAGTTTGAGGATGTCAAGCTTAGTTTTGAGCTAATAGGAACTGTCTTTGTTTAAAGCCCATGGAAAGTCTTGCCTAAACTAAGCAAAGATCTACTATAGAAAGGGGATAATGAATTCATTTCAATTGCCTAGAACTACGGAGCTCTGTGGACAAGATGTCAAGAAAACAGAAAATACTGCAAACAGCAAGGGACAAATTTCTCTTATTTATTATCTTGACAGCCATATGAAAGGCCAAAAAAAAAAAAAAAGCAGTGGACATAAAGATGATTGGCATGTTTATACAAACCCAGGAAGTCGGGGACACAACCAAAGAATTTGTTTTATGGTCTCTCAATCTTTTTTGAAAATCTCATTTTGTAAGGAAGTAAAGGCTGATAAAGCAAGTGTAACTCGGGGATCCTTATAGCAGAAAGCAAATGCATGCCATCTTTCTTGCTGTGAGAAGAATTGCAGGATACGTGCATATGAACAGCGACTTATTCTTCACAAATGGCCAGGTTTCACAAGGTCTCACGTAAGAAAACAGGAAGTGTGGTTTGTTCATCCAAGGGATTTCTGATAAGAATTTGGCCAAAACATTTGTTCTCAAGAAGATTTGTGGCCTCTTCCAGTTATACTTCTAGAAGTATAACTATTTGGGAGTTAAACAGCTGAGAACATTTGGGAAGATGACAAAGATAGCTACCTACAAAAGGAAGGACAAAGTTAGCTTTGAAAATGTTAGGGATGTCCTTTTAAGAGACCTCTTCAATTAAAAATCATTGGAAGGCTTAATTTTTGTACCAGAGGCTAAAAACTCAGATTAATAATGATTTAAATTTCTGCAGGTAAAAGACTTCCCTGACATTTTCAAAGCTAACTTTGCCCTTCCTTTTGTATCAGTCTTTGTCATGCTGCCGAACTCCATTCAATTTTGCAAAAACAAATAAAAAACCTCTTGTGAAATAGGTTGCCAGGTTGGTGAAAATAAATCTGACAGATGATAACTAGAGAATTTTAGAGGGGCTGTATCCTGGAGCATATTTCTTCCTTTCCTTCCACTCCTTGCTTCCGTGTATGTTACTTAGGATCTCACTAAATTAAATGAGTGAAATCAGCATAGTTAATTGGTAAAGGTAATGGCAAAGGTTTCCCTTATCCAGTTGTGTCCAACTCCATTGGCAATGCTCATCTCTCTTTCTTAGCCGAGGGAGCCAGTGCTGTACAAAACTATTTCTGCAGTCATGTGGCCAGTATGACATCACCCTGCAGCACAGAGCTTGCAGCAAAACACAGAACTCTCTTACTTTCCCACCGAAGTGGTACCTATTTATCTGCTTGCATTTGCATGCTTTCACATTGCTAGGTGGACAGAAGCTGGGGCAAGAAGGAGAGCTTGCCTTGTCATGTGGCACTCGAGTCTTGAACTCAGGCTGTCAGCTTTCCAGCTCAGCTTCTTAACTGCTGAGCCATCACATCCCCACTAAGTTGGTATCCATCACATATATTCAATTATCACTTATATATTGTAATAAAGTTTATATTATTTGATGTAATCTGTATTTAATTGCAAATACCTTGTTACTTTAAATGCAAAAAGTAATGCAAGGTAAAATAGCCTTTCAAAACTGTCCACCAAATGCATGGGCATAAAAAGTTGAGAGGAAGATTTCTTTGCATTTCTCCCGATAAATTTTCCAGCGGTTTCTCAAAAGAACCTTTCCCGCCTTAGTGATGATAACAATTGTTATCAAAAAAGCCCAACAGGAGCAAACTCTTCAGAGGTCACCATGTCCTCTGTTGTTAGAACCTTCCTCCATATGGACATCTCAGCTTCCATTAAGTGAACCAGGTTGGACCATTTAGGCCTTGAAAGAAACACTGATTCAGGGACAAGATCAGAAAGCTTGCAGAGAGCCAGGCTGGCTCAGGCAGCCTTAAGATCTGGAAAGATAGATGAGATAAGCTACTGATGACCCTCAGCCACGTCTTAGGATACTCTTCCTTGTTGGTTGAGTGTTTTGTCTCAAGTGGTTGTGACTTTTGCTACAACATATTATTGTTTAAGGTATCTGAAAACAGACTTGTAGAAAGTGGCAAAGACAACTGTGTATTCTGTCAGAAAAAAAGAAGAATCAACACTTGGCTATTCCTGCTTCCATTTTCCAGTAATAGTGGCGTTATGGTTTTATATCAGTCTGCAGAAAGAAAAGAGGACAACTCTAAGAGACTGTTTACAGCCCAACTACGTAAATACCTCTTGAATAATAAGTAGCATTTGCTCCAAGGTCAAGATTTATTTTTTGATTTATTCATTTCTGGCATGCCTGAATTTAAATATGTACTGTATGTGCATAAAGCTAGAAGAGCAAGTATAGTGAAAATAGATTTTTCAGACTTCCAAGTATAAAGCAAGAAGGTAAAAGTCTTGAAACCAATCAGTCAACTTTGCAGACACTTTTGAACACTTCAGAAATGTCATTCTTCTAACCAATTGGTATAGGCATAGAAACAAGTACTTACCTGATTGCCTGTGTAATGAATATTCATTCTTTATTTGAAAGTCCTCAAAAAGTTGGGCTCTTTAAAGCGCATTGCAACATTGTAGTGTTGTTTCTCCTCACTTCAAACAAAGAAGGAGGTTGTAATTAAAATATTATGCTATAATTTAAACAGCAAGTCATAATAAGTTTAAAAATGAGTTTTTCCACCAACATCCGTCACTGCCAACACAGGGAGCATGAGACTTAATTAACACTTATAAAATGCCACAAAATCCCAAGAGATTCAGGGTAAGCTGAATGTAAAGCATAATGTAATAATTTCTTTCCCATCAAATCAATCAAATTCATTCTCTCTAGGTTTCAGTAGGGTTGTATCAAAGAAAGGAACCTGTTCAATGAAAACAAAACAAATACAACACTGAGCATTGTAAGCTAACTTTTTTTGAAGCTTCTAGTTTAACACAAAAACATCTTTAAATACCCTAGTTTCTTAACAACCTTAAAACAGGTGCACTGATTCAAACTAAATCCTGTATAATCCAACTTTCAACTCCCAGGGTGGA
>NW_015386621.1:812717-841452 GCF_001527695.2 Protobothrops mucrosquamatus | reverse complement strand
TAGGGTTGTATCAAAGAAAGGAACCTGTTCAATGAAAACAAAACAAATACAACACTGAGCATTGTAAGCTAACTTTTTTTGAAGCTTCTAGTTTAACACAAAAACATCTTTAAATACCCTAGTTTCTTAACAACCTTAAAACAGGTGCACTGATTCAAACTAAATCCTGTATAATCCAACTTTCAACTCCCAGGGTGGAGGAGGAGATGCCTCTGGGAAAACTCACAAACCGGATTTCATGAGAGTATTAGCCTATTCCTATGAGTTTCCCAGCATTTGGCATTCAAAGACGTGTTGCCTGTGATCCTCAAAGTAGCATTTCACAGTGATTACTAACAACAGTAATGTTTATTATTAAATGTATTTAATCCCATCTGAAATACAGACAGTCTTCATTAAGCATATATGATTGGGACTGGTGACTCAGTCATTCAACAAAGTGTCCACTAATAGAAGATAATACTTACAGCTCATGGTTGAGCTATAGGGTCCTTAGTGCTTGTTTTCTTGAAGGTGTTTCATTACCACACGAGGTAACATCAACAGTGCTAGTAGGAAGTGGGGTTTACTCTCATTTTATATAGTATATAAAATCTATCATATTTATATTATTGTTGGACGTCAGCACCCACCCACCCTCCAAGAGAAGGAAATATTTTGGGGGGATATTAAAAAGGACAGAATATTACATTTCCTCAAAGGAAATCAAGCCCACGTCTCTCTGCCCCAAGCAGAAACAAGGTCTATAGAAATGCAGATTTGATAATCCTATTCAGAAAGGATTGGGGACAGGAAGGCTGGAGCTGATGGGATTAGAAAGACAAAGATCCCTAGAACCAACAACCCCTCAGCCATCCAACACAGGACATAGCCATCAGCCCCAGCCCCAGGGAAGCAGGATATGACCTTTAGGACATAATAGGATTAACCCACCACCATCAGAATACTAAAAGGGCGCACTGAACCTCACGTCAAAGTTCATGCCATAGGAACAACTCCAAACACAAAAGCCCAAGAAGGTATAAAAACCCACGATTCCCAGCAACACGTAGTCAGCTTTCCCAGAGCCACATTTCTGTCTGGCTCTGCTCTTCATTAAACTACAACCTTCTTTCTAAAGCATTTTGTTTATTCCTGGCTTGGACTGGACCCTGATGAAGATTTTTCTTTCTACAATAGTATATAAACTGAGAGCAAACCCCACTCCCTACTAGCACTGATGGTGTTATCTAGTTTGGTAAAGCAAGAAAACATCCAAGCTCAGAGAGCACCAAGGACCCTGAAAATGGTCTCTGTGCAAAATCACATGAGGGCCACTATGCTTACATTCCTAGCTCAGTTTTCTTTTGCTTTTCATTATTAAAAGGCTACAATCTCAAACAACTGGGTGAGCCCAATGGCGGGGAAGGTTTTGGAACTTGACCCATAAGAAAGCTGGTTAAAAGGGAAATTCTTGTAGCCATTTCCTCCTGCTCACTCTGACACTGGGATAATTAGCAGGAAGAGAATTGAGAATCTTTGTATTTACATTCATTGGGGGAAAAAACAAACTACAAGAGAGTAAATAAGTAGATAAGTGGAGAATACGCCTAGAAATGCATGCTCTAGTGCCAGCTGTTTCCTAGTGCACTCGTCCTAGCTACTTAGGAGGGAAACAGAAGCCTTTAAGGGGAAACTGGTTAGTATTTTGTCAATTTCAGGCAGCAGTTGTGAGCAAAGTAATTAAGGTCATTGCTGAACTTCTTAATTTGCATTAAGCACTTTTTAGGGCTGCACTCCAGAGAAAAGCAACTCAGGAAGAGCCAGCTTATTTAAGCAATCTCTCCACTCTGAGAGTGGGATTTGGGGGGGGGGGAGAAATGGGTCAGGCACAGGACAAGTAGTATATAAGGAGGACCTTGAGGGAGAGGGGAAGGGATGCTGCCTGAGAAATAATTAGACATGTGAGGAGGGAGCCCCCAGTGGTTTAATGGTTGGAGGAAGAAATTTAGGAAGGACCCACTCTAATTGATCAGGAAATTAAAAGTGGTGGTGGGAAGTTTGGGCCTTCTGACTTGCAAAATTCGGTTAATGTGGTCTTACAATAAAATAGAATTAGCTCATCTAGATGTGTTTTCTGTCTTGTTTACCTGAGAGTAGCTCTGGCTGGCAAACAAGAATACAGGCAGTCCTTGACTTACAACAGTTCATTTAGTGACTGTTCAAAATTACAATGGCACTGAAAAAAGTGACTTATGACCATTCTTCACACTTAAGATGGTTGCAGCCTCCTCATGGTCACGTGATCAAATTCAGATGCTTGGCAACTGACCCATATATATGACGGTTGCAGTGTCTCAAGGTCATGTGATCACCCTTTTACGACCTTGTGACAAGCAAGGTCAATGGGAAAGGCAGATTCACTTAACAACCATCTTATAACTTAACAACTACAGTGATTCACTTAACTGTGGCAATAGAAGTTTTGGGCTCAGGTGTGGTTGTAAGTTGAGGATTAATTGTAAAACACAATACAATTAAAGCAAAAAAAACCCTCACCAAGTTTATTATTAGATAGATATTTTACCTTTTGTACACCTGGGTATACATAATGTACTGACTATTACTTTTCCTACAATAGAGGTGGTTTGGCTGAGAGACAGTGACTGGCTCAATTCATCAAAGCAGCTTTCCTGCCTAAGGGAAGACTAGAGTTCACAGGTTCCCAGTTTCTAGTTCAACACTATTAACCATTACACCAAACAGGATCTCCACCTAGAGCACGGGTATCAAACTCACCACGTCACATGACATGTCACGACATATTGCAACTTTTTTTGCATTACCGGAGCTGGGGTGGGCACGGCCTCCGCATGATGCAACCAGCCCGCGGGCTGGCAGTTTGACACCCCTGCCCTAGAGCCTTACCTGCTGGTTGGGGACTTGACAGTAAGCTTGTTTAAAGTGAGTAAAAATAGAAGCTGGAGGGAACACTCACTGGGGAAACCTTTAGAAAGAGTTAGTTCCTTGAATCCTGAGGCAAGATTGGTGTGTAGGAATGAGTCTCTGTTCTAATTGGTGCCTAATTAAGATTCCACCCAGTAGTAATCAGAAACCAAGCAATTTAAAAAAGGAACTTGGCTGCATTATAGGAATGGATTCTTTTAGCAGGTAAATGAGAAAATAGTATATAATTTATATGCTGCCCAATCTCTAGCAATTCTGGGAGAAGGAACTGAAGAAGATAACAAAACACAAAGACCTGTGAATAGAAATAGAATGACTGTGTGAAAATAAAGTAAAGGTAATACTAATAGTAATAGGCACCTTGGGTGCAATCCCAAAACAACAGGAGGATCGCTTGAATACTATTGGCATTGATGGATTCACCTTCAATCAATTTCAAAAGGCAGCTTTACTTGAAATAGCTTACACCCTGCGGCCATATCTGTAACATCATCAAACATCCACATCTGTCTATCCCAGATCCTTCTTGGGAGGGATTCGATAGGTAGACAAAATTGCCAAATCCAGTCTGAACATCTGGCTGACTGTTCAATGAAACATATGCCACCCAATTCCCAGCAAATCTGGATGGCTGGGATTAAGATTAGAAAAAGAAATAAATACAAATAAAGGGGAAAAGGTAGATTCCACATATAGTTCTTAGTCTGGTGTGATTCTTCATTTGTCAATAGAGCATAGAATATTATCAAGACCAAAAGAAAACATTGGCTACTGTCAGTTTCTTCCCATCTTCAAATGTGTTGCAATCTTTTTCAAATCTTTTTTTTTCCCACCACTCTCCCATTATCCTCCAAAATTCTATTTTAAGAGAACTCTAACCAATTTCCTCAACAAATACCCCTAGGAATAACTCTAACCATCACTCCTTATGGCAGACTCACAAGGTAAATAAAGGTTGTGTTTAGAAGGAAGCTCATTGTGCAGGGTCCTACATGTTTTATCACAATCTTGAAGAGGAGGGTGGAGAGAGGAAAAAAAAGGAGTTGAATGCCAGAGGCATTTAAATCAATTTTACATAGAAATGTTGCATAATATTATTGTTATTCTCCTGAAAATTAAACCCACCATCTAGTTGCATCTGTATCACTACTCCAAAGGTCTACACAGCTTTGATATTTTAAATCAGTTTTCACCATATGTGCTGGGGCTGCAAATCCCAAACTAGCCATGCCACTACATTATTTTCTATAAATGTAGACAAAATTGTCATTCCATCCATTCAGTCAAATGCCCATCACATTTATCTACTATAAGAATTTCCTTCTGCAGCAAAGAAATTGAGTAGATTAACTCCTTTTTTTAAGCAGCTTTTGGGAAAGAACTGATATCAAACAAATAGAAATAGACAATGGGACTTTTGGCTTGGCTGTAGACTTTCTGAAGAAAAGAAATTTGTCTGAGATCACCTGAAAGCTCCTTAGATTGATTTCAACACCACATGCTAAAGGACATTCAGTTTGCCCCAGACAACAATGAATATCTAGAATGAGACTTCCTGTAATTTGAAGCAATGTTAAAAACCATCAAAAATGGTTTGGCCTAAATTAGGAGTCTGTACATTTTTTCACAGAAAGTATTATCACTAAAATAACCTGATTCTTTCTTAAAGATAACAACTTTAATAGTAAATGTTAAATATCATGAGATTATTTATCAGTAGTGGTTGCTTTTCAAGTGGCTATCCAGTGAGCAGGTTTACATTCTAGTTTATATAGTTACACCTGATTGAATCCATTCACAAAAATCACAGATGGGACCTTCTAGATACCTCGGAAAATCCAGTTGTGATCTTTCCTTTTCTTCTGCCTATATTGGAGAAAATGCATTGCAAGATTTTATTTCAGTTACTACCTGGTAGTTACCAACTTGTTACAAGATCTCAAAAAAAAAAGATGTCAAGGTATTTGACCTGGGCAGTTTCTTCCAATCAGTGGGGTTAAAATGAAGTTCCTGGCCTTCAAAATAATTATTTACACTGATAACACAAAAGTCCAGGAAGGGTAAAGGTTATTATCTAGTGTTAGCTCCCATGCCTGGTCTACCTCCGAAGGAGAAAAGGATATTTAGAAATAAGCATTTAGCAGAACAGGAAAGCATGTGTGGAAACGAGTGCAGATTCTCTGAGGCAGACACCAAACCCTGATTATAAAATGGAAAATGTTATAAATGTACATTGTTTGCATTCGGAGGAGTATTGGCATTCTTTGCAATGTTGAGCAATTACTTTTGTTTAAAAGATGTAAGAAAGGCCATCTGTGTGGAGAAAATGTTCGGGAGGGTACTTGCCATTGCTAAGGAAACAATCCTACACATACACAGGTGAAAGGGCATCCCTATAGTATCAATAAGATTTACTTCTGAATAAACAAGTATGTAGGATTGTGTAGGTGATGACCAAGCTGAGCCTGAGGGAGGGGGGGGGTCAAACACATCATAAGTCACAAGTCCCTGTGCACCCACAAGAGATTTAAGTCCAGCCCACCTTGAATGCCTCTCTTATCTCCTAATGATATTACCTAGTTTGGGTAACATAGCATCTGCAAGAAAACAAACAAGCTCAGAGAGCGCCAAGGACCCTTCATAGCTTATCTCCCATGCATTTCCCTTAACGGCCAGTTGGTCAGATTCTTGTAGAGAGCTTAAGCTTGCAATAAATCTTGATACTCATTTGAACTGTCTGAATCTCCTGATTTCCCCAGCGCTTGACAGATTGTTTTATATCAGGGGTCTTCAAACTTGGCCCTTTTATGACTTGTGGACTTCAACTCCCAGAATTCCTCAGCCAGCAGGAGTTCTGGGAGTTGAAGTCCACAAATAATATAAGGGCCACGTTTGAAGACCCTTGTTCTATATGAAGTATGAGGATAACTGTGTTGCTGTTGTTGTGAGGAATAACTCCCCTAGCATATCAATTTATCATAAAAGAGCACTTGTTACAAGTATCTCTTAGTATCCCCAATTGGTCGTATTGGCTGAGGATGCTGGAGCTTGTAGCTCAGCAATATTTGGAGGGACCCCACTGTTTACTTGCTGTCAGACCTCTAAAAATAGAGAGAAGCTAGAAGGATGGTCACCAGGACATTTTGTAGGACTTCAAATCTTTAGCAGGCCCATCTCAGTTTTCTCTTGGCAAACTAATCTCTCCAGAAATTCATAAAAAGAAGTGTGGGGAAAAAAGAACAATAAAAGTACTGGAATTAGTTAAACTAACATCTTTATTCTCTCCATTGGAAGGCTTCCCCAATGTAGATATGGTGGCTTGCACACATTTTACTTCGCTATTCAGTTCCAGCTAGCATTATCCATGGTCAGGGATGATGGGATTTGTAGTCAGAAGTATCTGGAGGGCAACAGTTAGTAAAAGGATGAACTAGAAGCTGTTCCTTTGCTTCAAAGTTTTTTGCCCCCCCCCCACTTTTTTCTTTCATGCACACCATTTGCCTCCCTCTATCCAAATAGGAATATGGTTTAATCTCCAGGGATTGATGATGTTGTATCCATTTTACTCCACAAGGCCTGCTCTACATCTCATTTTAATAGTGTAAAAGTTTAAAAGCTAGGGAGGAATCTGGAAGTTGAGTCATGGCAACTGGACTTTTCTTTTCGGGTTGAAACAGTTTGCTGCTTATCCAAGTAGCTTCTTCAATTAATTTAATTCACTTTATTTACTTGGGCAAGCAGCAAAATGGAAAATAAGTCCAGTTGCCATGACTCAACTTCCAGACAAACCTACTGGGCTGACTGAGAATCTTCATCCATCTTGCTATGGAGGCAGTGATTGACAGTGAAGAAGACAGACATCAGTTGGCATTCCTTGAATATCAATAGATATTTAATAGATCCTCTTGCCGTATAAATAGATCTTACCTCCTGACCCTGTGCACCACTGGATCAGAGCTGTATGAAAATAAATACATTATCAAGTAAATCAACCCAGGGTTCTCACTGGAGGCACAATTGACCAGACACAAATTATCTTACTTCAGACACATCATGTTGAGTCCTTTAGAGAAAATCTAATTATGGGAAAGGTGAAAGTGAAAATCTGAAAAGATAGAAGACAGACAGGCAGGCAGGCAGGCAGGCAGGCAGGCAGGCAGACAGAGATAGATAGATAGATAGATAGATAGATAGATAGATAGATAGATAGATAGATAGATAGATAGATAGATAGATAGATAGATAGATAGATAGATAGATAGATAGATAGATAGATAGATAGATAGATTGGATAGATAGATAGATAGATAGATAGATAGATAGATAGATAGATAGATAGATAGATAGATAGATAGATAGATAGATAGATAGATAGATAGATAGATAGATAGATAGATCATCTTTATATATATATATACTGTATACACACAGAGACATATATTCTAAGACGATCTATAGCTAAAGTACTCACATATATACATACATACATATATACGTATTTTGTTGTTTTGTTGTTACATTAAAAGCCAAAGCTGAATATCAAAATCAAACTATTCAGCACCATCTACATTTCTGCAACAGTGGTTTGCAGAGGGTTGTTCTAGGTTCTTATGTGGTACGAAAATGTAACACTGAGCTTTAAAAAAAAAAAAGCTCATATGTGCCAGATTAGCACATGGAATAACTTCATAATGGCTTCAAACAGAAGTTTTTAATGGAAACTGCAACTCATCCTTAACTATGCCGATGTGAACATTGTGTCCTAGTATGTATGATAAAAAGTTATAAAACTGGCAGGACTGAACATTTGACTGCAATAACTGTGTATTAACAGACAATAAAGCACACATCATTTATAGAAAATCCAGCTGGTTATAAATTTCAGGATTTACTGCCATTTTATAGCATCTATAATGAATAAGAAGCTGTGATTGTGCATTCAAATTACGCCTATAAGAAGCCATTTAGAGAACAGTTTACTGTTTTCATTAACGCTGGGCATGGATCCCCTTCACTAATGCTTGGAGATTCCATTCAGAGACAGTTTGCCATTCTCACATTTTTCTTACTTTTGTACCATCAATCCATCAGTTACCAGATGTTCGTGATCATTAAATTATATCTTATAGCAAAGAACTGTTCTGTTTTTAGCCCATTGTTCAAATTAGGATGTTAAGTGAAATATGGAAGATTTCATAGTATATGGAATCCTTGTATGGAAGAAGACATGGAAGCAAACTTTTTGTTTCTGGAGAAGGGGGAAGGGAAATCCTGAGAAAGAACAGACACTGATTCCTATTTTACTTCTATACAACATGCTTAACCAGTACAGGTATAGATGTAGTTGAGGCATTTGTACAGCGTGTTAATTATAGAAGGTATTAACCTTATCTTGCTTTTTTTCTGGCATAACGTACTATGGGAACTCACTTTGTACTACTATAATCCTCAGTGGTTGGTGAGAATCATGTGCAAATGCAGACAATCGGCAGGTGACACAACCTATTATGGTTTGACTGGTCTGGTTTACTGCACTGTAGTTTGTAAGCCATGTTTTATGATATAGCCTGCTTGTGAACCCAACCAACTGCAATTCATTTAATTAACATGGTTCAATAACCCGCAGCTTTGCATGATGTGTAGGCTGTCTATAGGCTGCCTTTCATTATCTTAGTTTAGTGGTCTTGATGTGTCTTTGGTAATCTAAGAGGAAACATTAGAAGATATTTCAAGGCAGAGGACTTAACTGAAACAAAAACCATCAAGGCAGCCTTCATTCATCTTTTATTCTGCTGTTTCGTTAGTTGTTTCTTGTGTGTCTGACTACACTTGGCCAAATAAAGCATTCTATTCTATTCTATTCTATTCTATTCTATTCTATTCTATTCTATTCTATTCTATTCTATTTGTGTTTCCCAGCTGTCTCTGGTACAAGTTGTGCTTTGGTTCTATCTGAAACACATCAGACCAAGGTACGGTATCTTGCTCCTAATGGATCCCTGAGGCTTTTGTGGGCATGCCCCCGCCTGGTCCCTGAGCACTGATTTCCAGAAACATTTGGGAGCAGGAGATTCAGGAATCTGCACAGTGCCTGAAAGTCATTTCTGCCACTTGCCTCATTAAAGTATAGATTGCAGGAATTGTGAAGGAGTGGAGCAAGACTTTAACAACAACAATAATAATACTAATAATAATACTAATAATACTACTACTACTACTAATAATAATAATAATAAAGTTGGAAGGGACCTTGGAGGTCATCTAGTCCAACCCCCTACTCAGGCAGGAAACCCTATACCATTTCGGACAAATGGCCGTCCAGTCTCTTCTTAAAAACTTCCAGTGTTGGAGCGTTCACTGCTTCTGGAGGAAGGTTGTTCCACTGGTTAATTGTTCTAACTGTCAGGAAGTTTCTCCTTAGTTCTAGGTTGCTTCTCTCCTTGGTTAGTTTCCATCCGTTGCTTCTTGTCCTGCCCTCAGGCACTTTGATAGATAAGATAATCTTTATTGTCATTTTTTTTTTACTGTGGGCACAATGGCACACATCAAAAATGAAATTTAGTTGCCCGCTCTCAAAGTGAAACACATACATGACACACATCTAAAACATACTATGTACAACATATGTATAGACCACACCCCTACATATACATAGCAAATAAATATTAAATACTGTCCATCTTGAATATATAACAGAAGGAGGAAGGAAAATAGCTTGACTTCCTCTTCTTTGTGGCAATCTCTGAGATATTGGAACATTGCTGTCATGTCCCCCCTCGTCCTTGTCTTCGTTAAACTAGACATACCCAATTCCAGCAACCGTTCCTTATATGTTTTAGCCTCCAGTCCCCTAATCATCTTTGTTGCTCTTCTCTGTACTCTTTCTAGAGTCTCAACATCTTTTTTACATTGTGGTGAACAAAACTGGATGCAGTATTCCCAAGTGTGACCTTACCAAGGCATTGTAATGTGGTATTAACACTTCACGTGATCTTGACTTTGAGGTGGTAATTCTCATAGCACTTCTCCCCAGAGAAGGACGAGGATAAGTCACTGCTGCCTATTCTCCAGTTCCACAGAGTGATTCTTTCATGGGCACAGAGAATTAGCAATCCTTCTCCTCTCCTTCTATCCTCACTTATTTTTTCCAGCACTGGGGATGGGCAAGAGAAATGGCAGAGGTGGATTTTGGAGCTCCCTGACATGAAAAATTTCACTTTTCCCCATACAGACATGCTTTCTACTTCCATTCCCTAGACGAAGAAGACAAAATAGAAGCAGCTCTTTAGATAACACCTGCACACCTGCCCACAGCTTGGGTGTTATAAAAACTAAACCCTGGTACGTGCATAAGAGCCTGAGTTCTCAAGCTGGCAGGCTTGCAGGAATGTGGCCCATGGCTTCTCATAGTCTAGGCCAGTGGTTCTCAACCTCTTTAATGCCGCGATCCCCAAGTCGAGGACTTAACCGGTCGTAAGTCGAGGACTTAACCGGTCGTAAGTCGAAGACTAAACCGGTCATAAGTCAAGGACTACCCAACCTGTCATAAGTCAAGGACTTTCCCTGCCCGGGAGCGCCACGCATGCGTGGTTCCGCCCCCTGCGCAGGCTGAGGCGTAGCTGGCAAGTGGCAGAGATGGAGCAGGCCAACCACCAGCTGGCCCAGCTCAAGGTAGGTAAGGCACCCGCCAGAAAAGGGGAAAAAAATGGCGGACAGCCTTGCTTGGCGACCCCCGTGAAATGGTCGATCGACCCCAAATGGGGTCGCGACCCATAGGTTGAGAACCGCTGGTCTAGGCAGATCTGTTTACTTCAGTTAAGTGGCAGCTGTAGAGCCCGTTTCCCTGGGGCAGAAGAGTCCACAGGGGCCCATCCACAAAGTGAAAATGGTGAGTGCAACCAAGCAAATGAAGCTCCACACTTTTTAAGGTGCATAAAATCAGCTGACCCAGATGCACTGACCATTTCCATATTTATTGATGATCCCTGTAGATGCTCCTGCCCAAGTGAAAGCCGCTCATAGCCTGAGTACGGGTGGCAGGAGAAAAGGAAGGAAGAGTAGGAAAGAATAGGCTTCCTTGATTGTTTATTAACCAAAAGGTTAATAAATAAAACTTAACCTATGAATACATACATACATTGTGTATGTGTACACTTTGAGAGCAAGGAACTAAATTTCATTTTTAATGTGTGCCATTGTGCCCACAGTAAAAAATAACAATAAAAGTTTATCTATCTATCTATCTATCTATCTATCTATCTATCTATCTATCTATCTATCTATCTATCTATCTATCTATCTATCTATCTATCTATACATACATACATACATACATACATACATACATACATACATACATACATACACTATGTTATCTTCCCATGTTATATAACCTATATATATTTTTGGTAGCCACATTGAGTGATAAGTGTGCTTGCTCTGATCTGGCTATCACAGTGGTTCTCAACCTTTTTAATGCCGTGACCCCCAACCGGTCGTAAGTCGAGGACTAAACCGGTCGTAAGTTGAGGACTAAACCGGTCGTAAGTCGAGGACTACCCAACCGGTCATAAGTCAAGGACTTTCCCTGCCCAGGAGCGCCGTGCATGCGTGGTTCCGCCCCCTGTGCCGGCCGAGGCGTAGCTGGCAAGTGACAGAGACGGAGCAAGCCGACCACCAGCTGGCCCAGCTCAAGGGAGGTAAGGCACCCACCGGAAAAGGGGGAAAAAATGGCGGACAGCCTTGCTTGGCGACCCCCGGGAAATGGTCGATTGACCCCAAATGGGGTCGCGACCCATAGGTTGAGAACCGCTGGTATCAGGATTGACAGCAGTGGGTGGGTACAAGCTAAATTGGAAATTATCCACAGTAAATTTCCAACATTCTCAAACATGGGAAGATAAGATAGTGTGCATATATGCATGCGTATGTGTATGTATTTATGTATCATTATTGGAGGCATCTCAAAAAAACATCCTTAGTATCCTCCATGCACATAAACTATATAATACATAAGTTAACTTGTTTGGACAGGTAATGATTTAACAGCATTGTTAAGAAAAAAATCCAGCAAACACCTAAAATGAGCTCTAATATTTCAGTTTTTTGTCAACACTTCTCAAGTACTTAATGTTTTCTCTCACTTCCCTTTAATTAGGCTTATCCCAAAGTTACCAGCACATCCCGCTCCAAGAAATAGATTAAGTCTGAAGTGGCAAGAGACATTTGCAATCAGAATAGATTCTTATTCATTTAATGCTGGAATTGCTAAATGTTACAGTTTTGCAGGCGACTCTCATGAGAAATGGAACAATTTGCCATTTAGATTGCCCATGTATAGTTATAAACTGGAAACAGCCAACAGTTGTATTTCTGCAAAGAAACTAACTTCCCAGTTGATTTTTCCACTGCTTAGCAAACCGGTCACAAATCTCTTCACATGTTCTTTACTTTAGCCCTCTCTGTTAAACTCTGCTTGCAGCTATTTAGCATCTCAAACTGGAATTTAATATGATGTAACAAATTCTTTTTATATGGCCAATTTATTTTTTCTTTCTCAGAGGAGCAAAACATTTTGTATTCTTGCAATCACTCCTTTTACAATGAAATTGGCCTTTATTATCTGGGATATTTTCCTGACATTTAGGAACTTAGAAAAAAAAAATGAAGTGTGAAGAAACAGCTAACATAGTTTCATCTTCAGATGGCAGTTCTACCGGAAACTTCAGTTTGTTAATTCTACTTTGAGATTATTGTAATCAATAGTCTTGAACACGGGGCTCTATCTAACAAAATGAACTTCAATGCAGAGAAAACAAAGGTTTTACACTTAGGAAAGAAAAACCAAATGTACAGGCACAGATTAGGGAAACTTGGATCAATAACAGTAACTATGAGAGGGATCTTGGAGTCCTAGTGGGCAATCACTTAAATATGAGCCAGCTGTGTGCTGCAGCTGCCAAAAAAGCCAATGCTGCATTAACAGAGGGATGGAATCAAGATCACATGAAGTGTTAAACTGTCTTGGTAAGATCATACTTGGAATACTGCATCCAGTTTTGGTCACCACAATATAAAAAAAAGATGTTGAGACTCTGGAAAGAGTGCAGAGAAGAGCAACAAAGATGATTAAGGGCCTGAAAGCTAAACTATGTGAAGAATGGTTGCTGGAACTGGGTATGTCTAGTTTAACAAAGAGAAGGACGAGGGGGGACATGAAAGCAGTGTTCCAATATCTCAGGGGCTGCCACAAAGAAGAGGGGATCAACCTATTCTCCAAAGCACCAGAAGGCAAGACAAGAAGCAATGGATGGAAACTAATGAAGGAGAGAAACAATCTAGAACTAAGGAGAAATTTCCTGACAGTGAGAACAATAAACCAGTGGATCAGCTTGTCTTCAGAAGTTGTGGGTACTCCATAACTGGATGCTTTTAAAAAGAGATTGGACAACCATTTGTCTGAAATGGTATAGGGTTTTCTGCTTGAGCAGGGGGTTGGACTAGAAGACCTCCAAGGTCCCTTCCAACTCCATTATTCTGTTAATCGTAATGAAAAATAGCAAACACATTTTTAAATAAATAAATCAGTTGTCTTGATAGCCAGTATTTGTATCCATTAAACACATTGTCCACAAATGATAACAAAAATGCAAGGAAATTATATGGAAAATGAAGACAATGGATAGCTGTGCAGTCTGTTATTTTCAGAATATTATATTTCCTACATTCATGAGAAACATTTTTGTATATAGCTAGATGAACTCAAATGATTGATAGAATGCTGAAAAAAAAACAAATGAAGAAAATCTGCCCACACACATTCTTGCACCAAAGGGCAATCATCCACTTTTCATCCCAAAATTATAGGCGATAACTCTGTATCTTATATAACTGTGTCCCTATGGAAACTACAGCTTGCATTTCTTATCAACAGAAATACATATTCACAGGGTTGTACTCAGAACTTTCCAAATCAGAAATCAGGTACTAACATCAGGCTCTTCAATTAACTTGTCCACCAGGAATTGGTTTGATACTTATTAAAAATCCTCAAAGATACATAGCTAGATCTTATTCATTGGGGCTCTAACCCCTTACTGAGAAATTATTTATTTATTTTTCAAATTTATATGGCCATCCATGTCACAATAATTTATTCTGGACATCGTACAGCCAAAAATATAAAACAATAAACAGGTTAATATCAATCATATTAAATAGTTTCAAAAAGCATAAAACAGACATGAGATTAGATCTGCAAGGAAGCCAACTCAAGATCTCATTGAACTTCTAAGAATCCCAAGCTTGATAACATAGCCAGATCTTGAGGGAGTTCTGGAAAATAAGTAGGGATGGAGAGGAGCCATGGTGGTGTAGTGGTTAGAATGCAGTATTGCTGGCTAATTCTGCTGACTGCCAAAAGTTCAATCTTTACCGACTCATTGTTGACTCGGCCTTCCAACCTTCTGAAGTTGGTAAAATGAGAACCCAGATTGTTGGGAGCAATATCCTGACATTGTAAACTGCTCAGTGAGTGCTGTAAAGCACAATGAAACAGTACATAAGTCTAAGTGTTATTGCTATCTTCCATAACACAAGTGCTGTGGAACTGAACTCACAGACCCTTCTACTTTAGATAACTCTAGACAGTACATTATTTTTAGGAGGTATCCAGATTTTGGTGGTTAGTAGTCCAGACAAGAAGCACAACCAGATGTGCTAGCTCTATTTTTATTGTAAGGCTACATTAACAGAATCTTGCAGGTCTTATATAACATCTCTCCCCCCCACACACACAGACACCTTTACAGCTAAGAAAATAGAGAGGGTCCCTTCTGTGATGTTTGCATATCCCCATTCCTTCTGCGGACTTGGCTGCCTCTTTTCTGACAGTTGCCTCATCTGCAGCTCTTCCTCCTGACTCCCAAGGTCATTTCCACATACCATTACACCATGGTTGATTAACAATCAATAAACATGTGCAAATTTGTACAGCCCTTTGCAATTTGATTGGAAAATAATTCCCATGGTGGGACCTGAAATAAGGATGCACAAAACTCTTTTTTTTCAATCTGTACATCTCTTGCATATTTCACTCATAATTTTGCTCCATCCCCCACATTAGTTTGGAAATTTCTTTTAAACATTCCTTTCATTTTAAATAGAAAGATTATTTCTAATTTCTTATACATAGCAAAATATATATGTTTAAATTATTAAATTATAACTTATGGGGGAGGGGGGGTTGCCAGACTATATAAAACTCATTTTGAGTGCATGTTTAAATAAAGTATCAATGAATCATTGAATTATTAGACTATCTATCTATCTGTCTGTCTGTCTGTCTGTCTGTCTGTCTATTTTCTGCCTTTATTATTTTTACAAACAACCTAAGGCAGTGAACATATCCATCACATCTTCCTCCTCCTATGCTCCCCACAGCAACCACTCTGTGGGGTGGGTTGAGCTGAGACAGAGTGACTGGCCCAAGGTCACCCAGCTGGCTGTCATGGCTAAGGTGGAACTCGAACTCACAATCTCCTGCTTTCTAGCCTAGTGCCTTAACTATTACACCAAACTGTCTATCTTCATATTCTTATATATGTTGTTATATTCATTATATATATAGATAGAGATAGAGATAATTGGTATTGTGATTTTATAGATGTAAAGATATAGATATATTCATCTATCAAACAACATTCTCATAGGAAGAACAAGTTGGATCAACAGTCTGCCTAAATTTGGGATTATCGAGAGAACACAGAGTTTCCTTCCCTCTATAGGAAATAAAATCCAAGACAACTGAGGAAATAAATTCCGACCCAGATGAAGAGCATCAGGATGTTGAAGGTTAAATAACATTCTTTCTTTTATCTGAATGAAAATCTGTACAGTTCCAACCATTTGCTCTGGGCTGAAAGCAAATACATAACAGAATGGGAGTTGAGGTAAATTGGCTGAAAAATGTAACTCCTTTTCAATAAAACTGTCTAGAATTTCCAAGCCAAGAACAGACAGACACAAAATCTCTCCACTCAGATATAAGCAGGTGTGTTGCTGACATAAACACAAGGAAAATGTGCTTAATTTGCGAAGGATGAAGATATTGGATGAATATCTGCCAATATCATCTTTGTTTATTTTGTGGCAGAATTGGGAAAATATTCACAACTCTATTACAAGGATATATTTCTTCTAATTCATGGAAAGCACCGCCAGGAATGAAATAAATATTCCACGTGGTGCCACAGGATGAAAATAATGGCTCCTTCCTGATGCATTTTTTACTCTCCTATATTATAATACTTTCAAGTCAGCTTGTACTCATCCCGGCAGACATAAATTTAGAAAAGCAATTAATTTCAATTGGGTAGATTTTTTTTTAAAAAAGTTGCACTGTAAATGTATATTGTGTTCACACAGAAATGTACAGTGTGAATAATGGTTGAGGGGGAAGCAAGGAGAAGGATGAGTTAAGATACTGGTAGTCCTTGACTTACAACAGTTAATTTAGTCACTGTTCAAAGTTATAATATCACTGAAAATAATGACTTATAACCATTGCAACAGCCCCAAAATCATGTGATGAAAGTTCAGAGCTTGACAAATGACTCATAGTTATAATGGTTACAGTGTCCTGGGGTCATGTGATTACCTGTTGACAAGCAAAGTAAATGGGAAAGTCAACCAGAGATTGGTTGTCCAGTCTCTTCTTAAAAACTTCCAGTGTTGGAGCATTCTCAACTTCTGGAGGCAAGTTGTTCCATTGATTAATTGTTCTCACTGTCAGGAAATTTCTCCTTACTTCTAGGTTGCTTCTCTCCTTGATTAGTTTCCATCTATTGCTTCTTCTCCTGCCTTCTGGTGCCTTGGAGAAACCCCTTCTCCAAAGAAGTTCACCTTTTTTGTGGAAACCCCTTAGATATTGGAACACTGGTATCACGTCTCCCCTAGTCCTTGTTTTCATTAAACTAGAAATACCCAATTCCAGCAACTGTTCCTTATATGTTTGGCTGAACAGATCTTCCAATCGGCTGAACAGATCTCTACTTATTCCAAAAGTGGAAGGAAAAAGAGAAAATCTCCATTTCACACAATTTGATGGCTTTTTTTTATTTTACTAACCACCCCACTGCTTACACCTACATGTATCTTTATGTGCAGCTACATCCTTTACATCTACATTTATATGAGCTTCAGTTGAGAAAAGCATTTCTACTCTGTGGAGCCTAATTTCAAAGGGTTCTCCTGAGAACAAAAAAATCCAGTACTGAGATATGCAAATAAAGGATAAGATGCAAATCTTATTAAAAATAATGCAGATAATTAGAGTGTTCACTGAAGAGTTGCCAAACATTTTGGATGTAATGGTTAGCTCATTTTGTTGTGTTTATCGGATACTAATATTCCATTACTGTCTCTTTAATTCAAAAAAGTAACAAATTCACTTGTTCCTCACTCATTGCAAAATAATTATTGAAACAACACTTGATAAAGTAATCAGCCTGGTAGTCCCATGTTAGAACAATGTTCTTGTGAGCCTGGCTAATTGGTAATAGGAAAAAGCAACCATGCTTGGTGAAGTTGTTCAACCTCTGTAAAAAGTCTTGGAGCCTGGTATTTGATAGCCCATTAAATAATCCATAAAATGTTAAGGATGATTACACCTTGAAGAATTGTTCCCAGAGGCCTCATAGCATCAAAAGTGCAAGGGGTATAAGACTCCATACTTTCACAGGCAGGAGTTTTTCAAACAGTGTATGGAAGTTCACCTTTAGAACAAGCAATTGTCCACCGCTGGCCCATGAACCATTTGATGAATTTTATCTTTATGAGTTGCAACATGACTCAATATGATCTGCATGTCCCAGATGACCTCATGGATCAAAACATAACTATTTGCCAGCTTTTGCAACACAAAAATGTAATTTATTTGTCCCTTAGGCCTTTGGAGAAGTGTGTGTATAAAGGAGGTGAAAGGCAGAGGAACATACAGACACACACCTATGAATGTGTGTGTGTTTATTTATATAAAACTATATTTGTATGTATACATACACACACACACACACATTTCTGGCTATTTAGATAATGGTGTTTCATATCTTGCTCTATGAATGCAAAAGCTGAACTGGGAAGAAGCAGGATAGAAGGACTTTTGATGTATCTGAGTTTTCAGATACCATGGACAGCCAATAAAACAGACAATGGACCGTAGAATATATCAAGTCAGAATCTCAATTGAAGCAGTAATGTCCAGACTCAAACTATCATATTTTGGTCACATCATGTAAATACCCCTTTTCCTTGAATAAGTTCATCAGGCTTGGAAAATCTGAAGGAGGTAGAAGAGGATGGCTAGTGACAGCAATGAATGGATACTGGGAGACCTAAAAGGCCAAACTGAAAACAGATCACTCCAGAGACAATCTATCCATCTATCCAAGATCAGCATCAAGTTAATGACATCTTATTGCTCAATAAATTAGTGACAAACTGAACATACTGATTCACAGTTTGTTTCTATTTAACTGCAAGTTTGGAAGTGGGAGAATGAGATTTTAAATTAGAGAATCAAGACATAGTTTACTTGTCCTGAAATTTGGTCCTAATCTGTGAGCATTTGTAAGGAAACAAAAATATATAGACGTTCTACTACAATGGAAATTTGGTCATAAAAATTGCTAAAGGACAAACCTGGTTTATGTAGATGAAATTTCATTAGGGCAGCATAGCAAAAAAGTAAAATGGGTTTATAGGATTGCAAATGAAAATGAAAGTATAATGCTGGTGTACTAAAGCATCCAGTAAACCTTTGGCAGATCACTCCACATTTGACTTTCTCCCACTGATTCTTATTTTTGGGGAGAAAAACACACCTGTGTTGAGACACCACAGCTGAGAAAAATGGCTACAAGTACAATTAATTGAACATTTACACTTCTTCAAATATGACTCATTAGGAGATAAGTTCTTCTCTTTAGTGCTCTTGCTAAATTCTTTTATTTTTTTCACATTCACCATAGTGGATTTTGATGCAAAACTCCAAGCTCCCACACTTGATTGCACTTCACTTTCTGAAAGAGATGCTTAATCTCCTCTGTCTTGAATGAGTCTGGATGGAAATGCAACCTCTCACATCCCAGAACAGCATGAAAGATTTGGGGAAGAGTTGTGCTTCATTGATAAGAGGGTATGCTTTGCACGCCAAAGGTTCAGCTTCCATCACTGACTTAACCAGATTCAGCTGAAAAATGCCTTGCCTGAAATCCCATTTTTTTGTAAATCTAAAACATGTTTACTCATGAGTGTTGATGTGCCCATAGACACTTTCCTTATAACCCTTCAACAGCCCTTATTTTATTAATTTTATTGTACATATGTATAGCCCATCCCAAGCTTGGTAGGAGATCCATGTCAATCTATGGCCGGAAAAAATCAGGAATCTGGTGGCATCTTTTCATGCTAAAAAATTACTAAAAGGCATAAGCGCTCATGAGCTTCAGCTCACTCTAGTCATCTCATAACATCCTTCCAATTTTTTTCTCTCCACATTTTAATGAGTTGTGATTATGATACAACTTGTTAAGTTTTTTCCCCATTAAGAACCATTATATTTACTTGCAGAAATGCCTCTGGCATTCCCCAGGCATTCCTGCTAAAATAAAGGGCAACTAATTATAGCTCCAGGCTTCATTTGAAGGGTCCCCACCTTTCCAAAAGAAGGAAGACAAAGAACACCCTAGAGAGTTAAGGTAGAATGGAGGAACAATTTCATTGGATGACTTCTGCTAAATGTCTGTTTTGTGATTGGCCAAATATACCTGGGCAACCTTGTTGTGAATAAATATTAACCTTCTGTCACCATTTTGGAGACATTCATTTAAAATTCCAGGCAGATCCATCAATATCGCAAAAGTTAACTTTGATAAGAGACACACACACACACACACACACACAGAGAGAGAGAGAGAGAGAGAGAGAGAGAGAGAGAGAGAGAGAGAGAGAGAGAGAGAGAGAGAGAGAGAGAGAGAGAGAGAGAGAGATTATATGTCTCAATATATAGTTAGTTTTATACTTAATATATTTGGTAAATTGGTAATTTGTGAGCCTGGCATAACATAATGATTAAAAGAGCACCTTCACTTTAGTCGTTAATCTACTGTAGGAGGATGATAAGCCAAGCTTAATTTTAAGAAGAGGGGCTTTCTCAAGTGAATTTTGTGGAATCTTTGAAATGTGCTTGATAAAGGCTAAGAGTACAATAAAGGCAAATGCAATTATTCATAAATCCCATTTCAGTTGAGGAGATGAGAGCACAGTCTAAACAGTTCTTTCACTCAAATGTATCTTGGACAGTATTACCATCAGTTTGGGATTTAATCAAATGGCTAAAACTGAGCTTCTCTCCCCATTCCTTCCAGGAGCTTAAACATATTTTAAGGTAAGGACCATGGAGGACTGGGAACATATTCCATTCAAATTTTAAAAGCTGCTAGTTTGTATCTTGAAGCTGTGGGAACCTTGGAATGAAAACTGTTCCAGTCTCAGGCAATTCTGACTTCTGTACAGCTGGGATGTCCACATGATGTACATAAAAAAGCAGGTAGAGCTTTGATTGCACTGCCATGGCTGCCACCTTAACTAGTTAAACCACCCACCATATGGATACTCTTAGAAATATATATTCTTGGAACAGTATGGCTCTGTTTACTATTTTCAATTAATATTCCACTAAACTTGTATTTTCTGCCATGATTACATGTTTACTTCTAGTTGTAGTTCATGATGTGATAATTACTAACAAAACCAATATGGGCTTGAATTTAGATATCTGAACAACCATCTCCATGGTCCCTTTTTCCATAAGAGAGCTATGCCAGAACCTTGAACTTTCTGGAAAAGGTATCTATTGTGGAAAAGTATTTGTGTGTGTGTGTGCGTGTGTGTGTGATAGTTTTCTGAGATGTTCTAAATCAGGATAGAGAAACTTGTCCTTCAGGTTTTATTGAATTCCAATTTCTATCATCCATGACTGACCATGCTGGATGGAGCTCGTGATGTAAATGCACAAAGACTATACTGTATATCTCCCTCCACTGTTCAAAATAAATAACAATGAAAATGTTTTACTTCTGCCCCTTGCAGGAGCTATTGAGGAAGCCAGCCTCTTGAGTTATTTGATAATCACTGTTTTATTTAGCATGAGGTAATTCTAGGAACCTGTCACATCCCACACTTATCGCAGAAAGCTGAATACCTTATGTCATGCAAACACATTTGTTTAGGTGGCTTTTAAAATCCAAGGCTTTTAAAATCACAGATCTGTTTTGTTTGCTCAGATGCTACTGTATGGGTCTTTCAATAATGTGAGACTTGCTTGAAGCATTACAGTGTAATTTTTCACATGATATGCCTCTGCAGCAGAACTATTTGTTCACTTGCCAGAGTACTGGTAATTGGTTCAGATGCTTAGGCTCTATCCAACTTAATTATATCATGGAAAGTAATTTTTGCACTCTTCTTTAAGTACTGTGTCCAATTCTGGGCACATTTGAAAAAAAGGATTATAATAAGTTGGAGTAAGTTCAGAGGAGAGCTATCAAAATGGCGAAAGCTCTAGATAGAAGTCCTTTGACAAACAAATGAAGGATCTAGCAATGTTTAGCTTGCAAAAAAGATTGCTAAGAACAGAAATGATAGCAGCTTTCAGATATTTGAAGAGATGGAGTTCAAATAGGGAGGGGTGGACTTATTTTTTATGACACAACCAGAACCAATGAATTGAAACTAAGGAGGTATAAATTAGAATTATCTGACTGCATGGGTTATTGCACTGTTACATGAAGTGTTGAGTTCTGTTTTACTAGTGATCTTCAAACCAAGTAGGGGATTGGACTAGATGACTTCTAAGTACATTCCAACCCCAACATTCATTTTTAATGTACTGCTTATATTTAACATAGAGAGTCAGTTTAGTGCAATGGTTGAGGCATCAGGCTAGAAATTGGGAGACTGTGAATTCCAGTCCCACCTTGGGCATGAAGCCAGCTGAGTGATCTTGGGCCAGTCATTTTCTTTCAGCTCTAGAAAGGAGGCAATGGCAAATCACTTCTGAAAAAGCTTACCAAGAAAAATTTAGAGACTTGTACAGGCAGTCTCCAAGAATCATGATTGAATAGAAGAAGAAGAAAAAACAATAGCACAAGTCTCATTTCTTATTTTTTCCTTTAAATATCATAGTGTCATGCCTCCATCGGAGCCTGAATCTGCTGAGGAAAATGAGGTGGAATGGGACCCTATGGAGGTGGAGGGAGAGATGTCTGTGGCTTCAGAGGAATGTGGGGAAGAGCAGGCCGAGGCAGGCCAGGGCCTTTCAGGATTGGGACAGGATGAACGTGAGAGACATAACTCAGGCGATGAGCAAGGGCTACCCCCTCCTGATCCTAGAGCAGTGGAGAGTGTAGAGAAAGAGGGAACAATGCAGGCTGGCTCAACTACTCAGGAGGAGAGCACCCCACCCCTCTCCACAAGGCACACCTGGAGACTGAGACTTAAGGAGATGCTGTGGGGAGGGGCATTTGTCGGGAACAAATGCTGATTTCTTGGAGTTTTGTGTGCTGTTGCTGATCTTGGAAACAACTCCCCGATCTCTTGTTCTGTGTTGTGATTTCTGCTTGGAAACCCTGAAACTCTGACCATTGGACTGGCTGAAAAATTTGATTTGGTGTTCAAAGACCTTGGATTATATTTTGGCTTCTCTTCTGAAACTGCTCAGGCAAGATTGTATTTCCACAGACTCCTTAGATTTTGGATGTATGTTTCATTCCTTGTTATCTACGTGGCCTTGAGTAAATTACTCTTCTAATCTAACTGTATGTGAAACTATTTGCAGCCAAAGGCTGCTGAAGGTGTGTGTGTCTTTCTTTGTTCTGGGGCTTGCCAGAAATGTGGGAGCATTTGGGGAAAATTGGAGCAAATAAAGGGCAGTTTGAACTGCCAGATGACTGTTTTGCCTCTGTGCTGTGCCCTGGGTCATCACACATACCAAGTTTCTTTGGTGATGTATCCTTGTCATTCAATGCATTTTGAGAAGTCCAAGAAAACCAAAATACACTTTTATTTGGGGCAAATGGAAGAAACACTAGGCAAAATTCCCCTGCAGGAGAAATGGAAATGAAAAAGCAGAGCCTGAGAAACAAAAAGGAAATTAGAAAATCAAATTGAATTAGTTTGCATTTCAGACTTTTCAAATATTGTTTATTTGTTGAATATTTGTTGATACGTGAAATGCAAATCTACAGGAAAGCTTATCTGACTTTCATTTAATCATAACCTGGATTCCTTCCCTTCCTGCTCAATGCAAGAATCCAAATTAAAACACCACAGACAGATGGCTATCTAGTCTGTGCATAAACATTTCCTATCACCTCTCTGGGTAATTGGTTCCAGTGCTGACATTTTTTCTAATATTCAATCAGATTTGCCTTCTGGTAACTTGAATTCATTATTCCAAGTCCTGCGGACTGGAACATGAGATAATAGGTCTTGACCTAATCTCTGTATCATCCTTTCACGTAATTGAAGACTGCTACCACATAACCCTCAGCCATCTTTTCTCAAGGCTGAACATACCCACTGCCTATAATAATTTTTCATAGGATTTAGTATCTAATCTGATTGTTCTTGTTGTCCTTCTTTCATGTTTTCTTAATGTTTTTAAACAGATGATGCCCAGATTTGAACATCGTTAATTAAATAATTAAAGTGGAGTCTGACCAAAGCAGAATAGCACAGAATGTCTTGTGACTGGAAAGACATACTTCCACTGAAGCTCCCAAAGTGCTTTTTAAAAAGCCATCTGGACTTTGTTGCCTTTTGTCCAGTTGCCTTTTGAAAAAGCACTTTGGGGACAGAATCTCCATAGACATGCAGGAAACCCTACACTATTTCAGACAAATGATTGTCCAATCTCTTCTTAAAGACTTCTAATGTTGGAACACACACAACTTCTGGAAGCAGCTTCTGATTAATTGTTCTAACTGTTAGGAAAGTTCTCCTTAGTTCTAGGTTGCTTCTCTCCTTGACTACTTTCCATCCATTGCTTCTTGTCCTGCCTTCCATTGCTTTGGAGAAAAGGTTGACCCTTCCTCTTCTTTGTGGCAGCCCCTTAGATATTGGAAGACTGCTATCATGTCACCCCTAGTTCTTCTGTTGACTTTTATTTGGCGCCAATTAACCTTGACCGTTAGTAGATGAGATTCTTGTGTATAGATTGCACACAATAAACTTCTTGTACTCTAAATTGATTGTTGATTTCTTGCACCTGATGTATATAACATTATCAAGTTCATTTGTTTAGATTTCTGAGCAGGAAGAGATACTGTAACATACATTTCTATCCCTCAGTTACCATATGCAGATTCTAAGGGGAAAGATCTGTATTAGTCTATAGCAACAGAGTAGGCATGGAATATGGTAGCATCTTCAGGGCTAACCGAGTTTATTTAATTATTTTATGTATTTATTAAATGTTAATGCCACCCATCTCCTTTACAAGCTGACTCTTTATTATAATGGCTTTATTAAACCATGAGCTTAGGAGACAATTGCTCATCTCGTCAGATTTTGCTGTTATAGGGCCTTAAATACAATGAGTTTAAGAGGGGGAAGGGGTTAAAAAAATAGGTGAGGAGCTAATGGGTTTTCACAATTGTAGAGACTGAAGAGAAGACACCAGGGACATATGAGATATCACTTTGTAGATACAATGGAGGGAAAAATTATGATTTTCCCACACTTAAGCAGGGTAAGGAGAAAAAGAGCATTTAAGAACACATCAGAAAATTATTTCCTTAAATATCAGTCCAATATAGGTAAAGAATCTGTAGTTGTATCAGATGGGATATTCACTACCTCTCACCACATCATTGTGGGGAAAATAAGAGGAGGAAGGAATATTAGATATGTGTTCATGCCTTGAGTTATTTATAAAATAATGAAGGTGGGATATAAATAAATACATAAATAAAATAAATTCTGGATTCCAACACTTTAAGCCAAACACACATACATGCACACACACACACACACACAAAACCCTAACCTTATTATTTTATGTCAGCATCTGCTTAACCTGATTAAACATATTGTATGAACACAGCTACTTACTTAACCTTTTTTGTCTTTTATTCTGTTATTTGCTAAAATGCTAATCCTTTTCTTCAGTATATTTGAATAATATACTCACAGTTACAGTAAAAACTATAGCTAGTTAATAAATATAAATCAGAGTTTCAATACTTGAGTATTCATCCAATTTTACTTTGATATTCTGAGACTAATTATTTTTGTCTTGTTAAACAAGCATCAAACATCAAATTAGCTTCCAATCCTTAAACATTTTAAAGGCACTATCTCCAGAAAATATAGTGTGGACATAATAAGCCTTCATTCATTCATGTATGTGGATGACTTTCCTAATCATTTAAGTAATGGGAATTTTATATTTATCTACAGAGATTTATGAGAACAATTAGCTCTAGCAGGAATTTCTAGAATGAGAATTATTAGTAGTAATAATTAACCTGCATAGGAATGAAGACTGATTACTTACTCTATTAGCTTAATCATAAGAAAATTATTAAATTTGCCATTTTGGGTATTTAAAATAAATCTGAACTCATGCTGATAATTACAACAGGGAGAAGAAAAATCTGCACAAATCTTCATTTCTAATGGATTACCTTTCCAGTAAATTTCAGACTTTGATTCCAGAGATCAATTCAGTTGGATAATTTGACTCTATTCATTCTAATTTTCTTAACTATATTTTAATAATCCAGCCTCATTTCATACCTCCAGGTGAGTATGAAAAATGGCTTGTTAGTCGCACTAGGAAAATAGAATTCAATTTCTGTTAAACTCAATGAAATTTCCTACCTATTTTCTGAAATAATCCTGATCTGTAGAAACTAAGTGTTGAACTTGTAGCACATCATAGATATCCGTGAGACAATTTGTCTCTATTTGTTTCTGCCCACCCAGTACATTCCAGTAGAGTGAGTGTCCTCCATTAGACATGACTTCTATCAAGGAAGTGTGCCTTCCCTGTTGTGGCCCCTTCCTTCTGGAACAGCATCCCTCCAAAGATAAGGATGGTGCCCTCTTTTTTAAAGTTCAGGAAAGTTTTGAAAATCCTAGGTCTGGGGTAGAAGTTTATGATTTGTTTAAGGCCCCTATTTTGTTGATTTTGCTGCTTATTAGACTATTTTAGTCTGGGATGTCTGATTTATGAGGGTTTTTTTTCTACACGGTGCCCAGAGTCTAATAGAATTGGGTAGCCAATAAATTTAAAATCATCATCATCATCTCAACCTCTTTGCATGTCCAGCCATTAATGTGGTTAATCCACAATTCAAAGTGTTAAGCATTTGGTTAAGTAAGTAAAGCAAGCTATGATTGTCCTCTCATAGCCAAAAAGCAGTCTATAGATTTCTTCCAAAAGTTCTGAATCTCCAGTCCTTTTTCAAAATCTGTACCCACAAAATAAGGTTTAGGACTGTTTTCATTAGCAGTATCCATAAAGCAGGATTTTAAAAAACCCAAGATGGCAGTCAGAAAGATACAATCAAAGCTAACATAATGGATGCATATATGTCGGGAGGGTTCAGATACACCTGTACTTAATAATAAATAAAATACACATGGGTGAGAGGCAGACAGTTGGTTGTCAGTCTAGCACACTAGCTATTGATAGGTATTTAAAAATCAAATAAATAAATACTGCAAATATTTCCTCCAGTCATTTGACATTGTTTTATATTCGTTGACTGGAGCTGTTTTTCCATCACTCAAAGTAATTCACCTGGAGTTCAACTGCAGTATAAGAGCAACTGATTCTTGAAAAATATTTCCACAAGCAATTGTTTCTCATTTCCCCATAACCACTGAATTCTGATTTCAAAGGGAGTGATAAAAAAATATTCAGAAACTATCTTTTCCATAAGCAATGAGACACATCTGGCAGGTTATTACAAAAAACCTTCATAAAACTAACTCACCGTCTGTCCCTTCTGCCCTCCCACCCCATTTAGTATTTTCTAAAGAACATTTCAAATCATCTGGTCATTACAGCCCCTATTTTTTAAAGTCTTTTTATAACTGGCAAATGAATTCTATTAGAATTCTTAAGCACATCCAGTAAATTAATTTAACTTCCGAGTACCATGTGAATAAAAAAATTACAGCTGAGCTTCAGCAAATCCTTACATTCTTTGACTTTCTCATTTAATAGGAAACCTTGCTTTCTGCTTTTTTACATTTGATTGATCTATATTTTATGCCAGGTGGTGATGGTGATAGTATTCATGCAACATAGTTAATCAGCTTAGATAAAGACCTGGCAGATACAATATAGTTGCACAATATGTTGATTATTGCTGATTTGAGCAGGTTTGTGTAAGACAGGGGTGCCAACTCGCAATGTCACATGACGTGTTGCGATGTATCACGACTTTTTGCCATTGCCGGCAACGGGGTGGGCGCGGTTTTGCTATGATGCATCCGGCCCATGGGCCGGCAGTTTGACACCCCTGATGTAAGAGATGATCTGGTTGAGCCCGAGGGTAGAGTCAAACACATAGCCATAGCAATAGCACTTAGACTTATATACTGCTTCACAGTGCTTTACAGCCCTCTCTAAGCAGTTTAAAGAGTCAGCATATTGTTCCTAACAATCTGGGTCCTCATTTTACCGACCTTGGAAGGATGGAAGGCTGAGTCAACCTTGAGCCGGTGAGACTCGAATTGCCAAACTGCTGGCAATCAGCAGTTAGCAGAATTTGCCTGTAATACTGTACTGCAGACATGTCAAACACAAGGCCCGGGGGCCAGATGCAGCCCGCACAGTGGTTTCATGTGGCCCGCAAAGCCATCCTGGAAACAGTGAGGGAACAGCCCCCACTGCCTTGGCTCTGGCCCAGGCCGGTCGGGAGTCAATGTACAATTTTGTGGTGGCCATCTATGCTGAAACGCATTCAGTCTTAGCTCCACAAGGCCATCTAGAAACAGCGAGGAACCAGCCCCTGCTGTGTCGGCCCCGCCCCCTGGGTGCATGCTGGGGAGGTGTCACCCTTTGTGAGGAATGAAGAAATGGACCATGCCTTGGCAGTTGCCCTGGTCCCACCCCCTTCTGCCAGAGACCCTCAGATCTGTCCCACTCCTGCCCAGGCCCCCACAGGCACCCTTGACGCGAACAATGTAGAGCTGGCCACACCCACCTAGCAGGCCACACCCACTCCATCCATACCCACCCAGTAGATCGCACCCACCCTGGCCACACACCCCCGACCCCCCTGAGGGCAACCGCAATGCTGATGCGGCCCTCAATGAAATTGAGTTTGACACCCCTGCTGTACTGTATTCTAACCACTGTGCCATTACACATCATAAGCTTGGAGTCACTACAGGCAATGGTGGGATTCAGCCAGTTTGCACCAGTTTGGCAGAACCGGTAGCTAATTTTTTATTGCAAAAGTCCAGAATGGACTTCCGGAAGCGGTATCCACATAGAGAATTGTTCACATATTTATTTATTTATTTATTTATTTATTAATTGCATTTATATCCCGCCCTTCTCCTTACGGACTCAGGGCGGCTGACAATTGAATAAAATACTAACATATATACATACTTAATTAAAATTTGATTAAAACAAAATATTTAAATATGTCCAATTTAAAAGTAATTAAAACCCCCTTTAAAATCCCTCAGGCCAGTCCCGCTA
>NW_015386621.1:810026-811317 GCF_001527695.2 Protobothrops mucrosquamatus | reverse complement strand
CTCGCCTACATCGTCCATATAGGACGACTCGGGAACTCAACTCCTACCCCGGGCAGCTCACCTATCCCCTTATGCCCAGGGGAAAGGTATCAAGCCGTTTGACAGCTGATGCTGGCTGTCAAACCGGCTTTTACGCAAAACAGGCGGGAGGCAGCAAACAGCTGCGACCAGCGAAATCGCCTGCCACCGGAAGTCCCTATCCACATAGAGAATTGTTCACATATTTGAATCCCACCATTGACTACAAGCCCATAAGAGACCTTAGTCCAGTTACCCTTGAAGCACATTGACTCTTATTTGGCATCTATTTGCTTTGACCATTAGTAGAACAGATTCTTGTATATAGGTTGCATGAAACAAACTCATAGTGCTTTTGAATTCTATTCTGGCTCCTGATTTCCTAAACCTGATAATTTGTATATGATTTAGCATAACTAAATTAAGTGAACAAAGACTAAATAAGCATAATTAAAGTTTTTAAGAGATTCAGGGACAGAATAAATATCAGCACCAGTACTTACACAACTATTTTTTTGTCCACTAAAACCAATGGTCCCACTGAAACTCAAAATACAAATAACCTGGATATAGTATAACATTAGTTTCCCTCTCATTAATTAAAGGAATCAATCAATTCAAAATATGAAACCATACTTAGAGGGAATCCTCTCAAGGGATAGGGAACAGGCAAGAGATCCCTTGTAATTTTTTTTCCCTCACAAATTTTTAAACTAAATCCTAAGAGAATCAAAAGAAAGCAAAACAAAAGTCCATTGTGATAAGCTTGCTTCTTAATGTAATTTAGATGCATTTAATCTGTTAATCAATATCAGTTGAAGATTGCTGTACTACTTCAGTTATGCAACTGTTTTATCCCAGGTTTTCAAATTAATAATAATAATAATAATAATAATAATAATAATAATAATAATAATAATAATAATAATAATAATAATAATAATAATAATAAAGTTGGAAAGGACCTGAGGTCATCTAGTCCAACCCCCTTCTCAGGCAGAAAACCCTATACCATTTCGGACAAATGGCTGTCCAGTTTCTTCTTAAAAACTTCCAGTGTTGGAGCATTCACCGCTTCTGGAGGCAGGTTGTTCCACTGGTCAAGGGGACACCTACAGTTTTTATTGCTGGATGGCATGTCATATTCTGGTCTTAATTTCATTATACTTCTTTCTAATAGAAAGTTTAAAACACAGGTCCCTCTCCTTCCCTGCTTTGGAAGCTACTCTGGTGTCTAATCCAAGATGATAGTTGCAAAGGTATAATCAATGCC
>NW_015386621.1:800653-809781 GCF_001527695.2 Protobothrops mucrosquamatus | reverse complement strand
AAATTTGTTCTATCTTCAACCATGGCATGTCTTCTAGAAGCATTTGTGATAGTGATGGGGGAGATAATTGTTCAGTTTGCATTTTCAAAGAAGGGGAAGAAAATCTGTTCGCAGCTTAGATGGTTCACAAGATTCCATGCTATGCATTTTACTTTCAAACTATTTTTGTACATGGATTTTATGAAATGAAAGAGGGGAAAAGCAGGGTAGGTTTTGAGTTCCATCACACCTCAGATTCTAAAGTAAACCTCTAGTCCTATTCTTACAGTGCCTGAAAATACCCATGCTGGGAAAATGGAACAACATGTCATTAGTTTTGAGCTGAGAAAATGACCACAGTGATATACAGCAACTGTGCTGGCAAAGTAAGGCAAGACATCCCTCGTGGTGAATATAATTTAACATCCATATCCAGACATTCCCTGTCATTCTTCAATTACCAGATCAGCAAGCAATGACATTTTCCAGCAGAGAAGCTTGTTATGCCCACACTTTACATGGGGCCTCAGCCTGTTTAAGACAGAAGAGAAGCTGTTGGGTTTCAAAAGAGAACCAAAGGAAATATTCTAGCTTTTTTTTTTTTTAAGAGGCAAAATCAGCTCGGAATGTCCATTTCCTTTCTCTTTTCTGATTCATATGCAGTCTCCAAATATAACCTGCCTTGAACTTACAGCAAATTGCAAAAATGGAAGTAGCGTATTTGATCTTCCAGAGCTGCTGGATTTTGCTATGGTCCCTACAGAAGTTAATGCAGTCAGTTGGAAAAAAAAACCCAGATAAGATTTCTATAAACTCAGAGTTCACATAAAGGCACATTTTAATTCATTTTATCCATTAGCCTGACTTTAACATGTTTTTTTTTATCAACAACTAACACCCACTTCAAAAATGCCCATTTGTCTCTTTGAGGCTCCATGCATAATAATTGCATTTGCGCTTAAGAAAATAATACTTAGTATACATCCTTCTTTGTCCTTCAGAAAACAAATATTCAAATGCAGAAGAGGACCTAGATCTGAGAATTTAAAATCATCCTTGAATTGCATTCAACTCTTTATGACCATATGGAACATCAGTATTGGGTTTTTGGGCAACTGTCAAGCTTCACAGCTAGGTATATTAGTAAATTAGCAATCTTTTGAGAGTTCAGCCTTCCCTCAGTTTCTCAGCTTGCCTTAACAGAAGATTCACCTATTTGATTGGCTTTTTATTGTAGACAACATATATACATATTGGTTGTCCACTGCAATGCAAAGATGGTAGGAATGTATATATAATCTCAAAGTCAACATTTCCTTCTCCTGCCCTTTTGAATTAAGGAATGGGTATTCAGTTCTCTTTCCCGGGATGCTGGGAAAGGTGGAAAGAAAGAGAAAAGGATGACCATAAGCAAGGTGAGTGGATTCAATTACAGTAGCAATGGGTTGGAGGTCAGATCATCTTGGAGAAGGTCTATCTTTGTCCCAACTTGATCCATAATAAGTAAGGAGTCTTGAAGACTTTGAAAAAAGGCAGCTCTGGGTAAGTTTATAAAACAGCCAGTTCTAGCCTGAGAATTTCTGAGAAGTCCTGCCTTACCAATACAGAAATGGTTTTCCATTGCCTTCTTCCAATATAATTTTTAACTTCCCCTTAGTTTACAACCCTAGGATTTCCTGAGAGTCTCCATCCATCCATATACCAATCAGGTCTGATCCTACATAACTTTTCTAAGATAAGGTTAAACTGGATGTTGCTATCATTTATATTCAAGTATATATATGTATCTTCAGATCATGGTCCAAAAGTTTGATTTCTTCTTGATGTTGCCCGTATGTACTCTAGGCAAGTGTTTTTCATGAGCAGATGGCAGTAACCAAGGTTTTTGCAATTGGTTTGAGAATGGCTGGGACTCATGGGATTCCATCAAGCTCATAGTTTTTATAGTGGATTTATAAAAGGGACTTTTATGTCCTAGCTTCAGTGAAGGCAGTAAAGTTGGAGTGGGATGCCGACACTTTGGGGCAAGGCTTGCAGAAGTGCTACACAAGAATATAAACATATTACATTTAGGAGCAATACATTTGTAGCAAAACTTGTGGTAACATCAGAAAGGCTTGTCTGGAGAGATGGGAGCAGAAAGACGGGGAAGGCAAGAGAGGAAGAGTTGGGAAAGTAAGATAAAGAGCATCTGTGTGCATGACAGCTTACTAGAAGCTGAGGAGAAAGCATAATCTGAGTAGTCCAAAATCCAATACCACATGATAGCCTGAAAAGTATTGAAGAATGAGTCAGAGACTTGGTCAGAAACACACCAATGTCAAAACAAAGCAGGAATTAAGAACAAGAATTCACAAAGCCAGATGCTAAAGTTTCTTCCAGCAATGGAAGGCAGTCCCTACACAGATTAAATCTTATCCCCACCAAGCATACACAGCAGTTGCCAACAACAAGGCACGAAGCTTGCTTACAGAATCAGCATCTCTGCTTGCTCAAGAGATACATACTTTGCTGAGGTGCTGGATCCTCAGGGTAGGCGAATTTGCCTTCCTTCTTGACACCCTGTTAGTCAAAGGATCAGTGTTGGCTGAGAAGGGACGGATTGCATTGGCTATTGAATGAGTAGGTGCAGCACCCAGGGGGACCTGATCTGTCCACAGCTTGGAGCCTGGCTCTGAGGCCATGATAGGGACTTGATAAAGTTGTCAGTGATTTTGTCAGGAGAGACAAAAGAGAGAAAAGAGAGTAGATGTTAGGATATTATGTGAGGGGACTAAAGATTGTTGTTAGAAAGAAAGAAAATCTATAAAGCTGAGTAAGATTAAAATAGATGGGTTTTTATTTAGGATAATTTGTAATGGATTTTTGCTGATTAGCACCACATGATGACGTTTTAAATGTTTTCTTTATCTGTCAAAAAGGAGATATAGGAAGCAGTTTCATTTCAAGTTTATATGATTAAGACAAATAGTGTTAAACTACTGCTGTTATTTCTGATATTGGATTTTTATTGGCTATATCTGAAGGGTTCAGTGTTGAGGCTTTCTTTAAATATAGAAAGTGAGATATAAATATAAAAGGAAGGATTTTAAGTGGGTTTATTATATTTAGCTTGTAATTGTTTCTATTTCTAATAACCCCTAATGGACTTTTGCTGATTAGTGATGAGGCTTTAAAGATCTCTTTATAGAGAATGGGGTGGAATATAGGATGGAGAGATAGTCTGTTGTATTTTAAGAGATGGTGATAAATTGTTAAAGTTATTGACTTTTGACTTATATCCTTCTGATGCTATCTTCCCTTAACTGTGACTTATTGAACCTAGACTGAATTAGAATATAAGATAAACTGGATGCATTTTTTTACAACCGCAAGGCAAATAAACTTTATTTAAACATAGTTGAACAAGAACAGGCATGCTGTAAATCTTTGTTTTGAGACTGTCCCCAACACCATGTGAATCCCACAGAACTTCTTAAGAAATACAAATGATGGCTAATTCTGTTCCTTGTGTTGAAGTGCATCCATTTACTGGAAACAAAAATAAGGAAGCTTGCAGAGAGCAGTTGAAAGCTTGAGGATAAGAACAATTTTACCACTCTACTGTTCAGCCTATGATAACAAGAGGAGGAAGCAACTAGAGGGACAGCTATACTGGACCTTACTCTTACCAACAGAGAAGAAGTGATAGAGGGGATTAAAGTTGCAGGAACTTGGGGGAGAGTGACCATGTCACATCCTATGGCAGTGATGGCAAACCTTTTAGAGACCGAGTGCCCAAACTGCAACCCAAAACCCACATGTATTGTTGGGTGTCGGGTGGGCATGGCCCATTGGGTGGGCATGGCCCATTGGGTGGGCGTGGCCACTGTGGTAACGGCAGACTGGGTGGGACTAAAAAGTTCAATCAATCAATTCCAACTTTGCGAGATCTTTTTTTTCCCCGCGAGAACTTGAAATTGATTGATTGAACCTTTTTTTTTTGCACAAAGCGGCAGAGGCCTAAAGTGAAAAGGTTTTATAAAACTCAGCTGAATGCCTAGGACTCGGGCAATGGCACGCATGCCCACAGAGAGGGTTCTGTGTGCCACCTGTGGCATGCATGCCATAGGTTCACCACCACGATTCTATGGTCATCACAATATAAAAAAGATATTGAGTCAGGAGTGCAGAAGGGTGCAAAAAAGAGCAACACGGATGATTATGGGGCTGGAGGCTAAAACATAGGAAGAACGGTTGCAGGAATTGTGTATGTCTAGTCTAGTGAAAAGGGGAGATGATAGCAATGTTCCAATATTTGAGGGGCTGCCACAAGAATGAGGGGGGTCAAGCTATTTTTCAAAGTACCAATAGGCAAAAAAAACAACAGTGGGGAAACTAATCAAGGAGAGAAGCAACCTGGAACTGAGGAGAAATTTCCTAAGGGTGAGAACAATCAATCAGTGGAATGGCTTGTCTTCAGAAGTTGAGGGTGCCCTATCACTGGAAGCTTTCAAGAAGAGACTGGAGAGCCATTTGTCTGAAATGGTATAGGGTCACCTACTTGAGAGAGGGTTGGACTAGATGACCTCCAAGGTCCCTTCCAACTCTGAAACTATGAAACTCTATGAAACAACTTTGTGACTAGGCATTCTTTGCTAGTATTTGAGGAGAATACTAATGACAGTTTCTCAATATTTGAAAGCTACCGATGAGCCTAGAATTTTTATTCCCCCTCCAACTATGTAAATACTATCAGGGATTCCATTGTAAATTATTTTGGCATGTCACTGAAAGTAATTAAAAGAGGAAAATATTCCTATAAATCTTAGGAAGCCAACCTGAGCTAGAGGAATCTTGATAAATGTGCAGAAACAAATAATGTTTAGCCAAAACAAGTTACTGTATTCATGCTAATGCCAACTCCTTGGCCCATTATATGCCAAGCAAAATTCTGCAGTTTCAGAATACTTGAATGAATGAATGAAATAAAAACTAAATACATTCATTTAAAAAAACTGGAAAAGAACCCTGCTTTTAATGGCAGCTGTCTGTTATTTTTGGAAGGTGCTATTAGTTGCTTTTGCTAACCAGCATTGTCAATACCTTTCCACCCATACACTCCTCATATACCCAATTCTATCCTGTTAGAAGTTGTTACAATGCATGCCCATCACCTTGATGACTATTATGCACTACATTTGCATATGTCTCAGCCGAACAGCCTAGCTAAATATTTATCATGCTTAAAACTTTCCCTGGGAAATTGCGAAACAGAAGGTGGAGGCCATCTAGTCATTTATCATGATCGGTTAAACTACCTTGCTGCCATGACATAACTGAACATCTGGTCCTGCTGTGGTTTGTTGGCATCTTCCCTTGTTTTTCTATAATAAAGGTGAAAATCATATGCCGCTGTTCTGTGCAACTGCAGTAATCTTTGTGCTAATGACTGCTGTGTTAAGAGAATTTTGCCATTAGATTTTTGATGGCCGAAACTTCCATCAACAGAGCTTCTTATTATCTGCCAATTCTGTAGCAATGCACTGTTTCTCTCCCTCTGAATGCCCTTCTTCTAGCTAGAGAGGCTGAACAAGCTTCATCTGACTCAGGCCTTCGAAAGGAGGAGGGTAGCCTGTGATTGAATGAGACATTAAAGTCAGAGGTTTTATTAAGTACTAAATGAGCATTTGTACTGCATTTTATCCCTCTTCCCCAACAGCTCTTTAAGCAAGCGGGTATTTGACTGAGAGGTGAGCTCCCAGAAATGAGAGCTTGTTGCCTACAATATTCTTGGATGCAATCTCCATTTCTGGAAATTCAAAACGATGGCTGCTTTGCATTCAGCTGTTGTGGCAAGCCACAAAGCATCTCAAGTGATGAGGACAAAGTAGATGCATGCCTGAGCATGTCATATAAAGATGATGGCAGACTGAACAAGCTCCCAATTGCTCTTCTACTGAAGAAGGGAAGGGCTCTTAAGATTGACTTTCCCAACAGTATAGTCACAACAGATTAACCAAATGTAAGCAAGAATGGTTCCCATATATACAATATATCATGCAGCTTGACCGATATAAACATTTCCAGTTTGTTTTCTAAGGGAGCCTACATGCTTATATATTGTATGTCATAAATTAACAGAAGCACATAAAGGGGAAGTTAGAAACCAAATAGCCTATTTTCCTCTTTATTCTCTAAATTTCTTTTTCTTTTTAGTTGTTGTTGTCTAATTTGCTTTGTCTATTTTTTTTTTCAGCCTGCACCAGTAATGATAATTAGCAACACAGTAAAGACCTTCACAGTAAGTAATCAGCTTAAGACAGAAACCCTTATTGTAGAACAAATATTTTGATGAAATTTGCAGGGCTTTTTTTTTTTAACTGTAATGTTTTATTCAGTTCTGGATGAAAAAGCTAAATAATCTTATGCCTATTAACACTGACATTTTAAATAACAATTAATATTGCTAATACCTCTTTTTCTATCCTTAATGTCTAAGTTATCTAAGCAGTAGAACGTTAATAAACTTTACTCAATGCTCTGCAAATACCACTGCGCCAAAATAATATAACATGTATGTTTTAAACAATGTAATAACAAAAGACTGACTTTCCCCTTCATTCTCCCAGGACATGTTATTCTGAAAAAGTCAAACTGGCCACTCTGATGGCACATCACATTTATTAATTATTTATCTATTTTTTTATTTCAAGGCTGCCTGACTTTAGAGAGACTCTGGGCAGTTTACAATTAAAAACTGAAATAAAGAAAAGAATGCAATTCACCGGAAGACAGAACCAAAAGCCACAAATCACACTCTTATCCCAAAATCCTGGGAGAATAGCCAGGTCATTTAACAGTTTGCAGAGAGTCAAAATGGTAGGAACAATACAGATCTTGGGCGGGGGGGGGGCGAGTATTCATTCTGAGAAACTATCACCAAGAAGGCATAGTCCTTAGTTTCTGCACGGTGACACTATTGAATCCATGGGATCTGGAGTGTGCCTGCCTCATTGGACAGCTGGGAACATCAAGCCCACCTCACCAAAACACACTTCTTCCCTTACAAGCCATGATGGAGGAGAAAAGGGAGTTTTAAAGAAGAGCTTCCTTCTGCCATCTCCCCACTCAAAGACCCTTGAAAAATGAAGCCTAACATCCAATTGGCAAATGAAATTCTCCCTGGGTCTGCAGGGCTCAATGTAACCTAGCCAGAAGATAATTCTTATTCTAACCCTGACCCAAAAGATAAATGATTTGATATAGAATGAGATATACAGGTAGGCCTTGACTTATAACCACAATTGGGACCAGAATTTTTGTTGCAAAGTGACATAGTCATTAAGTGAATTGTACCCGGTTTTACAACCCTTTTTTGCCACAGTTAAGTGAATCACCACAGCTGTTAAGCGACTCATGCAATCGTTTAAGTGAATCCAGCTTCCCCCATTGATTTTGCTCGTTGAGGGCCCTCTGGGAAAGTTGCAAATAATGACCACAGGACTTTGGATGCTGTTATAAATAGATGCCAGTTGGCAAGCACTTGAATTTTGATGACACGACTGTGGAAATGCTGTGTTAGTCTTTAAACGCAAGGACTGAACATAGGTCACTTTTTTCAGCACCATTGTGATTTCATATGGCCATTAAACAAATGGTTGTAAGTCAGGGACTAGCTGTATTTGCTCTTTTGTGTGTGTGTATGGAAGGGTCACTATCTTATTTTATTATTGGCATTTATAGCCTCAACTGAATCAAAGTATACAGACCAATTGTTAATTATACATATCAATCAGATAAATTAGTTGTTATTTCTCTCTTTTCTAAATTTCAAAAAAAGTCAATGCATTTCAGCAATTACATGTTCATCCTTTGTACACAATTGCATTTCAAACTCAGTCTTAAAATGTTCAAACCATAAACTCTTTTGTCTACTTTAAATCTTTAGATTAGATTAGATTAGATTAGATTAGATTAGATTAGATTAGATAACCTTTATTGACATTTTTTCCTGTGGGCACAACGGCACACATTAAAAATGAAATTTAGTTACTTGCTCTCAAGTGTTATTTACATAACACACATTTAAAACATACTATATACAGCATATGTATAGACCTACATCCTTACATATAAGTAACATATACATATTATCACTGTCCATCTTGAATACATAAGGAAAGGAGGAAGCTTTAGAGTTCACAAGGTTAATAGTTTCAAAATCTTTCTAGTAAAGGTAGGTAAGAAAACCATTGGCAACTATTTATCTCTGCCACCAGTTCTTCTCTTGAATTTTTGTATTCCCCTTGACAAAATCCTAGTATCTCGTAAAAGGCTAGCCATTCATGTTTGCCTATTATTTCTCATCTATAAAATACTGCTTGTGCTGAGAGCCACGGAGGTGTTTTGGAGCAGAACCTGGATTTGTATATTTTCCATATTCCATATGGGACAACTAAATAATGATTTTTAAAATCCACATTAACTTTGTGGCTTTGTCATGCCACAAATATCCATGCTACCCAAATCTCAGGTCATGTCCTTCTAACTCCAGAGGCCTCCTGTTTCTCTGCAACACCCACTCTTTCCTCCAAGGCAAACAGCAAGCTGCAAAATACCATTTCGAATCAGGTTGACTCAATCCTCCTCTTTCCTTTCCCTCTTGTAACACCTTATAGTTAACTCAGGTTTTTTTTCCCCCTGCTACACAAATTTAGATATATCCTTCTGCCACTATTTAAATGGTGCAACTGTTGTCAAAACAGCTATTGAGTCTTAAAGACTTTCTCCATCACTCTCACTCTCTGGTACAAAGACAGGGGTGGGGGTGGGGAGGTGGGAACAGCTTTGCGTCATTATGTTCAGTTCTTTCAGGAAATGGAGATTGGGATAATGAGAAGTTAATTGTATTTAATTCCAGGAAAAGGAAGGTTTAACAAATTTAACAAAGGTGAGAAATAAATGGCAGTGTTTTTGTACCACCTAGTATCCAGCACGCAGAACTGTTGTGTGTTTCCTGTTTTTCTACCTTATTTCACTTTCTTAGAAAATTGGCAGCTGGTTCTCATTCCTTATCCATTGTTAAAGAAAAGAAAGGCAGTATTAAAATTTCAAGTCTCTCTCTCTCTCTCTCTCTCTCTCTCTCTCTCTCTCTCTCTCTCTCTCTC
>NW_015386621.1:680470-800223 GCF_001527695.2 Protobothrops mucrosquamatus | reverse complement strand
CGGACTGCACAAAATGAATGTGTGAAATCTGCACATAAGAATCAGCTGGGCTATTTTCAGGGGAGCAGCTATTTAAGAATATAGAAAACCTGACATAGATAAAAATTATTTTGACTCAGCTTCAACTCCAGATAACTTCAGCAACTGACCCAGGGGGCTTTTCTTGGCAATAGTATGGAAATGGTTTGCCCTCTTCTGGATATTTTGAACTTCCCAGACAAGCGCTAATCATCTCTCCAATCATCCAAATACTCTTACTGTAGCTCAGACAAGATCAATGAGGCAACTGCTTACCTGCTGAGGCAAGCAACTTCTTTTCTAGCAAAACAGAAGGTTGATTCTTTTTAGCCCAACAACATCTGTGCTGTGCTTCTACAGAATTCCTTAGAATAGCTATACTAGTCTCCCTTTAATTCTTTGTTGGTAAATTTAAATTTAACACAGAAATAGTTTATCGCAGAAGCGACTGCCTGTGAAGGCTCCTAGACTGGGGCTGGAAGACGAAAGCAGATGCACTATGCTCTGTCCATAGTTGGGTAAACCAGGTTGCTCTGATAGACCAGTTCACCAAAAAAACACTTAATTCCTGTAGAAGTTTCTCTGCTGCATCCTGACAATACCAAGGACTGAATTTTGGATTTTCTACAGCCTTTCTCCCACACTGATGCTGTCAATTTCCCCCCAGAGTTAATGGAATAGAGCTGGCCCATTCACCTTGTATCTTGATTGCCACTCTATCCTGTCCTGCATTCAAACAGCTGGTGCCACTTACTTTACCACCTTATCATTTAGAGATGGCGCCATTTTGCCAGCTTTCCTATTACTTTACTGTACATACCTGCTCTTTGGCATGAATTTCTCTCTTTGAAATAGATGGAGATTGGGTGTTGGGAAATAGTAATAATAATAATAATAATGATGATGATGATGATGATGGAAGGGACCTCGGAGGTCATCTAGTCCAACCCCCTGCTCAGGCAGGAAACCCTATACCATTTTGGACAAATGGCTGTCCAGTTTCTTCTTAAAAACTTCCAGTGTTGGAGCATTCACCGCTTCTGGAGGCAGGTTGTTCCACTGGTTAATTGTTCTGTCAGGAAGTTTCTCCTTAGTTCTATGTTGCTTCTCTCCTTGACTAGTTTCCATCCGTTGTTTCTTGTCCTGCCTTCAAGCACTTTGGAGAATAGCTTGACTCCTTCTTCTTTCTGGCAACCCCTGAAATATTGAAACACTGCTATCATGTCACCCCTCATCCTTCTTTTCATTAAACTAGACATACCCAATTCCAGCAACTGTTCCTTATATGTTTTAGCCTCCAGTCCCCTAATCATCTTTGTTGCTCTTCTCTGTACTCTTTCTAGAGTCTCAACATCTTTTTTACATCGTGGTGACCAAAACTGGATGCAGTATTCCAAGTGTGGCCTTACCAAGGCATTGTAAAGTGGTATTAACACTTCCCGAGATCTTGATTCTATCCCTCTGTTAATGCAGCCTAGCACTGTGTTGGCCTTTTTGGCAGCTGCAGCACACTGCTGGCTCATATTTAGGTGATTGTCCACTAGGACTCTGAGGTCCCTCTCACAGTTACTACTATTGAGCAAGGTACCCCCTATACTATACCTGTACATTTGGTTTTTCTTTCCTAAATGTAGAACCTTACTTTTTTAAAACCAGAAGAAAGGGGGCATTGGTAGTTTAAAATTAAGTCTCTTTGCTTTTATCCAAAACTCTAATTGCTTTGCCAGATTGATGGAGCTTCCTTATATCATTGCTCTGAAGGGTTACACTCTTGGGAAATTTATACCGTTGTACATATCTGAACTTGTTATTTTGTTGTGGTAATTTTCAGAACCAATAACGAGGCTATTTTAGTCAAATTAACTCTTTGAGTATGCTTCTATGTTCTCCCAAATAACCCATGCAAGTTCTTTTCATTATTTTTGTTCTCCCCAAAGTATCTAAAGGACATTTTGCAGATTAAAATTTACTTCATTCTTTTTTCTAGTGCCTGCACTGTCTATTTGGGTTATTATTATGCCAAAAATATTTTTTTTTCAGTTGATCCTTATGCTAAAATCCTGCAAAGTAGCCCAGGCTGTACAGTAGTTATTCAGTGCAAGAAGTTGCATGGACATGGTTTAAGATTCTATTTAAAAGTGACCATATCAACAGGGCTAATGATTCTTTTCTTTCCAATATTGCTCCACAGAAAGAATGTAGAGGTTTAGACTCAACTAAATAACAAAAAATGGAAATAATGGGTAGATTGATCTGTCTATCTTCTTAGAAATATTCATACATTACTCTGTGAGATATAATATAGCCAAGTATAACTATAGGCAATTCACAATATAAATATTATTTTGCTTTGTTATATAAATATGAAAGCAAGCTGTACATGAATACCAGTTAGTCTTAACTCAGAAATGGAGCATAGGGAGAATGATGTTGGGATTCAAGAGGAGTTGTCTTCTTCCAAAGGGTAGACAGGATGGTCAAGTAGGTCCTGACGATGCCCTTAACATTTGGTCTGATTCCCATAATTCTCAAGAACCATAATCAGTGCTAACTTAGATATTAGAAAGAGGTGGTCCCAAAATTTCAAGGCGGGATCTTTAACTGTTTAGAATGAAAGATTACTAGGAATGGCATCCACAAAAGCAAGTCATTGCATTTAAAAAAAAAAACAACAACAACACATGATTACATGAAGTGAAGGTGGAGGTATCATTTATCTTGCTTTTTCTGTCTTCCACTAAGAATGGCCAACATGTAGGACTGATTCATTATCTTGATTATTGTGTTTAAAGATGCTGTTATCAAGACCTGGCCGCTGCTTATTACTCAATTGTCAGTGGGAAATAAAGCTGAGGTTTTATCTGACCTTCTACTAAAGCTTAATGGATTCCTATTTAATTATGTAATGTACTGCACTCCTAAAACAAACTCTCTTTTCTCCTGTGCTTTCCCTTCAAGCAAGACCAGTTGCAGCATTTAGCAAAATCAGGAATGAGCCTGAAGGAGAGCAGTCAAGGAATGGGGTTGAACCGCAGAGCCAGCTTTATACAATCCTAGCTAGCCTGCTGCCCTCTGGTAAATCACAGGCTTTGCTTTCACTGCTGATATGGAAATAAAGAATCAGGGACTCCTCTGCTTGTCTTCTGGCTGAATGACAAGAGGCGCCATAGCTTGGGGCAGGAAAATATCTTGAAAAGGAATGTATCTGATTATTAAATTAAGGATCAATCTATGCAATGATAGGCTTCTGGTTTATTTTATATTAATAAATATAAAATATTTATTTTATATTAATAAAATATAAATCCTGTCTTGCTTTTCAACACCTCTGCCACTTTACAACAGATTGCAAAAATCAACCATTCTTTAAAAACTTGGAAAGAATTCTTAAGGAGGTCAGGAAAGGAGTTGGGTGTCAACATTCTGTCTGGTTCTCCACCGCTGTGTAAAGAGGTACAGACCAGTTCAGACACAGAGGATGAAGGGCATTTGACCTTCTCTTTGCTCTTCCTAGTGGTGAGTTGATGAGCAAAGTTGTTTAGCTGGTCCTTTCCAGAAGGCTAGAAGAGTGCTGCATAGGCATAGTACAGTAACTGCTGAGCCTGCTTTTCAGCCCAGTAAAAATGCAGTGCTTATCACAGTGGCATTCTTGGAGCAGTCTTTTAACTGCTTTTTGCTTAGCTGGAAGCAGAATCCACTGGCACTGACAAAACAACCCTGACCTATGGTTTACAATATTCAAAAGCACACCTGGGGCTGCATTAGCAAAAACAGATGGGCGAGACATAAAAACGACAAGAGCTAATTGGGCGCCCTTCCTTCCCCCTTCCCCAGCAAATACTTGAAATAATCGGGGGTTTATTGTGGTATATGTTAAATCTTTTCACTCATGTCAAATATACTGCTTTGCTAGAGACCATAAAGAAAGGTCTCAGGTGTGTGGTTTTGGCACCTGCAATTGCCTCTCCGGATGTATATGTGATGTGTATGAAATAGCCTGTGCTACAAGCAAACCGTTGGTTGGTTGGTTGTTTGCATTGACTCTCCTCTGACCTTCAGAAAACCACCTTTACCATAAAATGATCTCAGCGAGAATTATTTAGTTGACAGTCATCTGAAGCCCACCTTTTCCTGCATGTTTGCAATATCAACACATGTATAAAGAGGTGTGTGTGTGAATTTTCAGTTATGACCACCATCATTTTGATGCTGCTGCCAAGGTGGTTCTTGTTGTTGAAAAACAAAAGGTGGCCTTGTTTACAGAAATGCAATTTGCAATCTCCACTCCAGATCTTCCAAAATTAAACAAGACAATATTTCTTAATTGTCAACATGCTTTCAGATAGAAAATAGTTTGCCCATAGACCACATTCTGCCCATTCAACTTCATTGATGCCCATCAGGCTCCCTGCCCCCATTGGGTATATTATTTTGTTTGCAATAATGGCGACTATCTGTAGCTCAGGTGTAGGATGAGGGTGGAGGTTCATTCTCTGACCTTGTGGGGTCGGTTTCCAAACATTTCGTTACCAGGCTAGATGACCTCTTGAGCGGAATTCCGCTGAAGATGTTACCTAGCCTGGTAATGAAACATTCTGAAACCAACCCACAAAGTCAGAGAACAAACCTCCACCCTCATATTATGTTGTTTTTTAAAAAAATATTTTAATAAAAGCCAATAGGAAGCTGGTATGCTGTAAATTATAGAAGCAAGTTTGAGTGTTTTATTTACTTGCAGCAGTGGTGGAAGAGAAGGGGAGGGTGGTATTATTGTGGTATTGGTGGCACACCATACAACAAACTATGGATGCCTTTTTTGCCCCCTGACTGATTAAATTGTTGCACCAAATAAGCCATAAATAGAAAGAAAAAAATCAACAAATGGAACTTGGGAAAACTAGTACCTATTTAACAATGGCTTGCTGAGGTATCTGCCTGAGAAGATTACTTGGTAATTATTTTCATATCTGCAGTTCCCAAACTTTGCCCTATGTACGAGAGTGACAGCCTACATGTGGTGGGGTCTGATTTGGGGGAGTCTGGGGGCTGCTAAAGAGGACAATAATGAAAAGTGGGTGGGAATAGGCAGAGATCTGGGAAGGAGGGTCAAAAAAATCAACATAGAAGCCATGAATGTGTGAAGCCCTGTTTCCTTTTACATGGAAATTAACTTCAGTCATATGATTATACTTCTTGACCTTTGGACTAAAATTAAATGAAGTTGATTGGTTGAGCCTCCAATTTGGATTTTTTTTTTACATATTCATACATACATGGATGCCCCTGGATTTAGAGCAGGGGTGTCAAACTGCTGGCCCACAGGCTGGTTTCATCATACCGGAGCCGCGCCCACCCCATTGCTGGCAATGGCAAAAAAGCTCCGATACGTCGCGCAACGTCACATGACGTCGTGAGTTTGACATGCCTGGTTTAGAGGCTTACATTATACCTCTAAATGACTGGAAGGTATGCCTCCAATTTTCAACAATAGTAAGCCAAAGATAGGTAGGTATGTAGGTAGGTAGGTAAGTAGATAGATAGATAGATAGATAGATAGATAGATAGATAGATAGATAGATAGATAGATAGATAGATAGATAGATAGATAGATAGATAGATAGATAGATAGATAACCTTCATTGGCATTTTTTACTGTGGGCATATTGGCACACATTAAAAATGAAATTTTGTTCCTTGCTCTCAAAAGTGTACACATACATAGCACACATTGAACATGCTATATACTATATATGTATAAACCTACATCCTTACATATAAATAATATATCAATATTAATCACTGTCCATCTTGAATACATAACAGAAGGAGGAAGCTTTAGAGTTCACAAGGTTAATACTGTATGGAGCAAAACTGTGACTGAATCTGGATGTTCTGCTTCGGATACCAGGGAGCCCCCTCCCAGAAGGTATCAATTATTGTCAAATGGAGACTGAGCTGCAGACTGACTGCTTCTGGTGCAGCAGATCAGTAACTTTTAATTTAATTAGCAAACATCACTTACTAATCAACTGGGTAGTAACATTTATGTTACCTCACTGGAGTTTTGTTCCTGGCAGCCTTTCTGGAAAAAAAATTAATGAAGGCATTTGGATTGTGCCAATGAAATTATAAGGTGGAGGCATATAATTTGTCTATAACAACAAAATGCATTAAAGGCTTATTTATTGTGTAACAAGTCTTTTGGGGTAATGAAAATGTTATCCTTCCTTCACTTCCAAAAAAAATAAATGAACAGCAACAAATATCCCAAGCCTTAAATCGGAATTAAGCATGTAATGTGAGATTTCTTGGAAACATATAGGACACATTTCCAGATTCTTATTCTGAAATGTCCATATTTTGACACCACCAATTAGATGTGGAAAATATTGTGCTGTGTGAGATTCTTTTTCTGAATATAATCTTTGGCCAACAGTTTTTTTTATCCCCCTCGAGAACAATTACCTGATCCTACAAACTGTGATATATTTTCATGGAATGCACAAACAAGTGGGTAGAAGAGTTCTTGTTTTTTTGTTTCTTGGTTTTTTTAAGTGAACTGGGATTTCACAACAATAATGATTTAAACCCCTCTGACTCCAGCCTATCTTTAAAATTAAATGTATACAAAACATTCCCTTGTGTAGCTTTCTGCTACAGACAGCTATACTTCAGCATAACCACAGGAGAAATAGCTTTTCTAGAAAATTGCTGTCTTTGACACAACTCTACATTCTGAAGCTAAAATCCAAATGCAATTTCTATTACAATTGAGAAAGCTCAAAACCCTTCTCTGACATTTGCAAAGCAAGTAACTTTTATTTCTTTTAATTTACTCCTGAGTAGGTCTTTGGCTAACCTGATGGAGTCACCTCCTGGGCAGGACAGGGGAAAGAGACCAAATTACACAGAAACACACACCTCTGTTTTTCACCAACTTACTCCTCCCCATCTCATCTGCTGCTGATATGGATGCCTTAGCCTTCTTTAGGGTACAGATGGTCAAGCCTTCATTTTTGCTCATATTCTGGCCTAGCATGTTAACTTTCTTCTCAGATGATATCAGTCAACAACACTGGAACCTTATTCTCTAACATTTATTCATTTATTTAACAAATGTATATGACTGTCCAACTCACACATCGGTGACTCCAGGCAGCTTAACCACATTAACAACCCACAACATAAAACTCCGCCCTACCCCAAGGCAGCAGCAACACAGTCTAATCAATCACTTGATTGGCTTCATCTCCATTTGTGGTTCCCAGGCTTGCTGACCAAACCACATCTTCAGGGCCATGTTTTGAAGAAACATGGAGAGAGGTTGGCTGAAAGAGTATAAAGACTAATATTCCAAAAATCACAGCAGTTGCTATATCAAGAGTTCAGGGAGTTTAAAACAGGAACGATAACACCCCAGGATTTCAGGCATTTTCTCTTTCTCGTTCTTTCTTTCTTTCTTTCTTTCTTTCTTTCTTTCTTTCTTTCTTTCTTTCTTTCTTTCTTTCTTTTTCTTCTCTCTCTCCTCTAATTATGGTTGCTGAAAACTAATTTGTCATTTGAGATGGGAAAACACATGGGAGCTGTAGTGGATGCATCCCAACAAGCATGTCACAATTATAAAACAAACTTTCAAACCTTCACACCAGAAAGATACCCTATCCAAATATTATTTATGGGGCTTACCCATTTTCTCACCAGCACCCCTCTTGTTCCCAAAATTGGCACTTGGCAACAAGAATGTTTTTTATTCATGAGACAAAGGCACCTACTCTGAGGCAATATTTGCCTACTCTGGCAACTTTAGGTAATGTAGCTGTACATATAGAAAATGTTTTTTTTTCTTTGTTTGTTTTTGCAAGTATAATCTTTTTAAAGGCTGTGTCAAATTGCACTCCTTCTCTGAGGTACCTGGAAAAGGTAGCAGAGGGCTATCTTTCATTGCCTGGGGTTACTTTAGCTGACAGGAATTTAAAACACGGGAGACAATACTAAAAGAAAAGCAATGGATTTGGATTATTTCTGTCAGCTGCAACAGTGACAGACTGAGAGACCGAGCGCTGAATGTAAAAACTAAAATAAAGCCAGGCTGTGGTTGTAGCTCATGCATTATTTGGATGGAATTCTCTTCCTAGCACAATGTAAGAAATAAGAGCAATCTTTAGTGCTTTTTGAACATTCTTAGATGCAAATTTAGATGCAAATGACACAAGTAAATGAGTGTATTAGTTTGGTCTCCTTCATCCATTCTCTTTTGGAAGTTTTTCCAACGTATTTAAGTCCAGTATTTAAATTAAAATGCCTGAGATCTTGTGGGACAAAGACATTTTGTAAAAGTTCCTGATATTTGCACATTTTTCAAAATTTAGAAAGAGGGCTTGGAATTGGAACGTTCCATGGGATTTCAGCCCATTTCAAAACACATATACAGTATTTTGGAGTTTGTGGTATTGTAGAAGATGGTCTGAAATTGTTCCTGATCTCCAGGGAGAGGATATCTTTACATAAAATAGTAAAAACTTTTTCAACAAGCGGGACTGACCTAGGGTGAATTTTAAATAGGGAATAATTTTTAAAAATTTTCAAAGATTTTAAATATGACACAGCTATTAATATATTTGCTTTTTAATTGGTTTTATAGGGGAAATGTTTTTTTGTGTTGTTTTTTAACATGCTGTGAGCCGCCCTGAGTCCCTCTGGGGAGAAGGGCGGCATAGANAAGTCAGAATCAAAGTTAATACTAGCCAAATGTAGCACATTATGTGCATCTACCTGAATAGTTAAACGTAGGATGCGAACCCAGATTTCTCTTCTGTTTCATCCCAGTTTAAAATAGAGACAAATTAAGTAGCGAAGCTGAGATTATTTCTCTGCACCACCTTCTCCACTGTCTCTGCTAATGGAATTATCTTTCTCACAAAATGTGATATATGTTATGGTAGTTAAACAGAAGCATCCTACCTTTTCACAGATAAAAGGATTGCTAACATTTACAACCCTCCAGTGACCTTTGGAGGATTTGCAAATGTGACTAACCCAAAAGCTAAAAGAAATGGAACAGGGAAGGTGGCTTTCAAACATCTACATATTACCAAGATAAATTGCCCTCTTATGAAATCAATTGATCACTTATCGGGGTCAATGTTCCCAGCATGGATATACACAGAGGGGGGTGGCACATAGGAAAGAGGCTATTTACCAGAATTTTAAAAGAATACCAGTAGGTAGAAATCTGGAAGGAGAAATAAAAGGCATTTTCTAGGAAGATGCAGTTTATGGAGAATAAAGTACAGGTAGTCCTTGACTTACAACAATTCGTTTAGTGACAGTTCAAAGTTACCACAGCACTGAAAAAAGTGAATTATGACCATTTTTCATACTTATGACCTCCTCGTGGTCATGTGATCAAGATTCTGACACTTGGCAACTGGTTCATATTTATGACGGTTGCAGTGTCCCAGCATCACCTTTTTGCAACCTTCTGACAAGCAAAGTCAATGGGGAAGCCAGATTCACTTAACAACGATATTACTAATTTAGCAAGTGCACTGACGCACTTAACAACAGAAGGTTATAAAATGTGGCAAAATTCAATTAACAAATGTCTCACTTAGCAACAGAAATTTTGGGCTCAATTGCAGCAGCTTCTCTCTCTGGTCCCTGCTATTTTTCCACTCTAATAATAAGAGCTGGGAAAATATGAAAGGAGTTTCTAGCTAAACCAGTGGTTCTCAACCTGTGGGTCGGGACCCCATTTGGGGTCGATCAACCATTTCATGGGGGTCGCCAAGCAAGGCTGTCTGCCATTTTTTTTTGTCCGCCATTTTTTTCCCCTTTTCCAGCGGGTGCCTTACCTCCCTTGGGGTGGGCCAGCTGGTGGGCGGCCTGCTCCGTCTCTGCCACTTGCCAGCTACGCCTCGGCCGGCGCAGGGGGCGGAACCACACATGCGCGGCGCTCCCGGGCAGGGAAAGTCCTCGACTTACGACCGGTTGGGTAGTCCTCGACTTACGACCGGTTTAGTCCTCGACTTACGACCGGTTGGGGTTGCGGCATTAAAAAGATTGAGAACCACTGAGCTAAACCCTCTTTCACAGTTGCTTCTCTAGGCAGCATCATTCCCTTCTGCACTTTCAAAGAGCACATGATAGCTGCTGACTTATTTCACTTTGCATTGCTCCAATAGCTTTATCTTCACTTTCAATGAAGCCTCTTATAGCTGCTGGAGAACTATAGGAAGCCCTCAGAGCAATGCATTGTCAATGAGACCTCAGCGCAGCAGACTTTTGAAGCACCAGGCTGAATTTCAGTTGTATTTATGGCATTGCCCAAATGACCTTATTATGCAAATAGAACAAATGATCATTTGTGTCAATTTGCCTGATGGTATCATTACATAAATGATGTGCAATGGTGCAAGTGCCATAATTTGCATCAGCAGGATAAACTAGATGCATGATGACGCTGCTGGAGATGACATATTCTCCATTTTAAAAGGCATTTGGTAATATAATGGCTACCCTCTACCCCAGCTGATGCAGTAAATCAAGGTTGCACTGCATAGTGATACAGTAAAATACATCTGTGTTGTAGCTCAAGGGGGTGTGTGAATAGATCTAAAAAGGCTATTATGCACTTCCAGACAAGTGTCTGTTCTAGAACTCTTCTAGAACGGTTCAAGAATTAAGTTTTGGCTTAATGAAATGTTTAGCTCTCAACTTTGAATTGGTCTTATATGACAATACGATTCCATGCAATCTAGATCGAACAAAAGAACAAACTAAGCTGGTAGCATTTTGCATTAAGGTAGAGTTAATTCTAATATAGATAGTCCTCAAATTACAGCCATTTGTTCAGTGACTGTTCAAAGTTACGATACTGAAAAAAGTGACTTATGACCGTTTTTCACACTCATGACCATTCCAGCATTCCATTGTAATGTTGCCAGCAAATATGAGTGACCTATTGTGATAGTATTTCCAATGGAATCCCCATCCTCTGCTTTATCTATTTTTTGTTAGTTTGTAGTCTTTCATTTTTCTGATATACAGAATTGATTAAATTAAAAGATTCCCCACCATCCACTCACGAGCTGAAGGAGCTTCTTCAAAGAAAAACAAGAAAGTCCAGTTGCCTCGTGAAAAAAGTACCTTTCGGACAATTGTTAGAACGTTATTTACAATGTTTGCTTTTTTGTTGTTCTATTTCTTCTTGACTGGTTAAAAAAACCAATTAAAGATTCATTTTAAAAACATGGGGTAAGTAGCACAATCTCTATGACAAATGCTCCATGCTGAGATGAATTGGTAACATTGTTTAATGAAGTTAGCTTTCAGGATAATCGAAAGGAAATAGAATTAGTTGCCAAAGTAGATTTGGCACAGGAGATATGTCTGCTAGGAAAGATGATTTGTTGAGAGCCCTGTCACTGAGGAACTATGTGTCAAGCTTGTCCCAACTTGGGTATTTAGGAAAGAAAGTCCCTCGACTCCATGGTTAAAGCGAAAAGTTCACTTTTACTAAGTTCAAGTAGTTACAGCATAAGCAAAGCTGGATCTGAATATTGCCATGCAAAGCCTGCATTTTTTTCTCTTCCCTGGCCCTCTCCCTTTACCAGTCCATCCGTGTCCAATAGATTTCCTTTTAGATGTTTTGGGAACAGCTTTGAGGTTTGGTGCCTCTGTATGCATTCCATTCTCACAGCTCTGTCTTTGATCACTTGTTCATTTCTGATTGACACCTCTGGTTCCTGTCACCCTGTCATCCCCCCCCTTCTTCTTCCCCCTTGCTACTCTCTACTTCCCCAATCTCCTTCCCTCTCCTTGTGTTTTATGGCAGGATGCCAACAAAGCGAAGTATGCTGAAGATGGCAGGCCTGACATTGTGCTCTACAGGGATCCTATAGTGAAGTCTTCTCAGTGATTGCCCACCTTTTGTGAAAAGGCTTGTTTCTGATCTTCAGACTGCCCCATCCTTGTTGGATTTCCAAAGAGCTTTGGAGAATTGGTTCTTCAGAAATGCATCTGGGGCCAATGAGGACTAGACTTCATTGGCATTCTAAGAAAATGAAAAGTGAGTGGTAGCAACCCAGATTTTAGAATGGAATATTACTTACCTGGCCCTCAAACAGCAACCACAATAAAGCTGCAATAAATGTTTTATGATAAGTCATAGCAGCCATTTTGTGAAAGCCTTCCAAATATGATTAAAGCCCCTCCACACACATTTTTGATCTTTGCTTTTTTTCCTCTTTCTCTACTTAGGTCATGTTTTCTGTAGTTCCTGAACATCTTTTTTGCACATGAACTTTCATTATGATTTAGAATCCAGAGTAATCAGGTTATGTAGTAAATGCTTAACTCATATAGAAGTTCATCTATTTTTTGTTATTATGCTGCATCTGCAGAGAAAGTTCATTCTGTTTCTGATAAGTAGACCTACCACCAAATGCCTCGAATTTACTTGTCATTCTGATATTTGATTCAGTGTTTGGGATGTTTTACCATGCTGTAAAAAAATCTACCAGAGGCTAATCTGCTTGGAATGGCAAGGAACCTAGGGATAATGCATTGATGTATGAATTGTCTATGCTGATAACTCTCTACTGGGTTTTGATGAATGTATAATAATATGGTGGATGCATGAAGGATTTGATTAAGTCAGCATGAGCATACTTAAACTTCAGTGCAGTTGTATATTGACAGCCTGCTTGCTCCATGTGTGCAGAATTCTCAACAAAAGCACTTCATGACAAGACCCTAAAAATATGTCTATTTGAGATTCAGGGTTTGTCTTTCCCACTGAAATTTTAAAGGAGCTTGTACCAAGCAATATTTCTCTTTCTCTCTTTCTCTCCAATTAGCTTTGTAATCCAATTAGTTTTAATGTTTATCATTTTTGAATTCATCACTCCCATTAATAAATGAAAACATTTCTGTGCCAAAGGGCTCTCTATGATTAATTTTGTATAATCCAGGTATTAACTGTAACTCATGGTTCATTTTCACTCCAGCCAAAGGAGACCCTTTCTCTTCTGGAAACTAGTAACAGTGTCCTTTTATTTCAGATGATCACAATTACACTTGTATATGTGAAGATTTGTGGCAATAGTCATGTCATCACTTTTTATTATTATAAGTTTCTCAAAACCCTAAGCATTATGGATTGGCAACATGATATTGTAAATATCAAGGAACAAAAAAATAATTTCAGCTGGCATCCTCAACCCCTTCACTGCAATTAAATAAGAAAAAAATAACTGAAATGATTAAACATCCATGAAGTTATAACATCTTTTGGGATTGTTCTTTTACTCATCCAAAACTTCATGCGGCTTCAAGTGAAAACAAGAATTATGAAATCACAAGATGATATTACTGAAACTTGGCAATTGAATATTTATTTTTATCCACCTTTATTATTTTTACAAATAGCTCAAGGCAGCAAACATATCCAATGTATCTTCCTTCTACCTATTTTCCCCAGACCAAGTGAGTTGGGCTGAGAGAGAGAGAGAGACTGGCCCAAAGTCAACCAGCTGGCTTACATGGCTAAGGTGAGACCTGAACCTATGGTCTCCCACTTTCTAGTCTGGTGCCTTAACCACTAGACCAGGGGTAGGCAACCCTGGCTCTTTTATGACTTGTGGACTCCAACTCCCAGAATTCCTGAGCCAGCATGGCTCAGCTTGGAAACCTCTCCCTTTCCCCTCAGCATGGCTGGCTCAGGAATTCTGGGAGTTGAAGTCCATGAGTCATAAAACAGTCAAGGTCGCCTACCCCTGCACTAAAGGATACAATGACTTGAATAGCACAGTCTGGGAACAAACTCAATAGGAAGAGGACAGGTCAGTAAAGATGATAAAGAATCTTCTAGCAAATCTGAATGCCTTCAATCGCTAGTATATGCTGAAATATACTCTAGAATTCTGAAAGTCTGGCTTGAAGAGCTGTTGGGACCTCCTGGAAAACTGAAGAGATGGTGGAGAAATGTGGTCCCCCTCTTCAAGAAAAAGAAATTTCCCTTCCAAAACAGCTGTAGGGAGGGCATTAAATCAAGCTAGAGATGAGGCTCTTCTGAATTTGGGGACTATAGTACAATATGAATATGAAGCTGCTATAGGTGATAAGATGTGGTTATTATTATGAGAAAAAACAGCAATTTCTCTTTGGCCTTTTACATTTAAGATTCTTCGTCTTAGTACTGATCTAGGTTGATCTGAATGTAAGGTTAAGATAGAATCACTGGAGGATCAAAAATATTTTAAATAACTATTTCCCAAGAAGATTTGAAATTATTTGCCAACATTAGGTAGGTCAAACCACTATGGTTGTGCAATAATTTTAATCAATAGGTAAGGTTATTTATCCAGATATTAGACTCAACTTTACGAACTCCTGCTTCCTGTTGAAATACAGTATTGAGAACACAACAGATAACATGGAAAATGTTTCTTAGAGATTTTGTTTGAATTCTTTCTAAGATAATCATGCTGTTTTATGGTCTCAATTGAGTCTCATATAGCAGGTGTGCTTGGGCTTTAGCTGCAGACAATCTAATTGCAGTAGAGATAAACTGTGCTCTTCTGGAAAGACAACCACAATATGATTTTGATCATCTATACACCATTTCCAAGAAGGATGTTGGAGATTATTTTTAAGTTCTTCATTGATAGGCAACCAGAGGCTCTATATGAAATGAATTTAAAGAAGTGAAAGCTGGCTGAGTGACTTTGAGTCAGTCACTCTCTCTCAGCCCAACTCATCCAACAGAGTTGTTGTTGGGAAAACAGGAAGAGGGAGGGGGATTATGTATATCTGTTGCCTTGAGTTATTTATAAAAACAAAAAAGCAGGATTAAAAAAAAATCTAACAAGTCTAAAATGTTTATTTCCTCAATTTGGAAGACAGATGTATACGCTGTAATCAGTTGCAGATCTTTCATTACTGTCCTGATTCCCAAATGAGGCATACAAATATTGCTTGTAAAACAAATAGAGATGTTTATTTTAAAATTATTGCCATTAATTTTGTTACTTACATATTTAAACTTTTCTTGGAATTCAGTATAAGTCAGCTCTACCCTTTAATCACTCTCTATTTATTAGAGTTTTATCCCACCTTTATTATTTTTATAAATAACTCAAGGCAGCCAATATACTTTATACTCCCTCCTCCTCTTTTCCCAATAACCATCCAGTGAAGTGGACTGAGCTGAAAGAGAGTGACTGGCCCAAAGTCACACATCCAGCTTTCATGCCTAAAGCAGGACTTTGGTTCTTTTATATAGGAAACCAGAACAATTTTAATACACAGAAAAACTGTTTCAGCTTACTCACAAGTAACACACAGGCAAAATGATTTTGAAAAAACTAGAAATTATTTAATGAGAACAATGAAAATTATACATATTTCATAAATATATTTCAGTATAATTTACTTTTATTTAATAGCAGGAGCTTATCTTTTCAATTCTAAAAATTATGTCCTTTAAAAGTACAACCTGAAGTAGAATGAAAATCTGGAAGTTGGGAAAAAAATGAACAATAAAAAGAACAATAAAAAAAATACACATAGTAAAAGCTGAGAGAAAAAATACATAGAGAAAAATGTACCTAGAAATACAAAGTACTACAACCTTAAGATTTTATACAGACGTTTGGATGTTTACATTACATAAAGGACAGATAATAAATTTGCCAAGTTGATGGGAGCAATCTCCCACAGTAATGCTTTACAGTGTCCAATCACTTTAATAGTGAACGTACACATAAAATCTATGGAGACTGTACGGTACCAAATGGTGGGAATAATTCACTGAACTATTCAAACTCTAGTGAAAAAAAACCCAGGTGACTGTGTAAGTTTTCAGCTAGTTTTCTCAGCTTGTCTACTGAAAAATAAATGTTAATTAACTTTTTAGTTATATTGTAAATCCACAGTGTACTATTTATAAAGCACTGTTCTTTATAAAGTCCAAGATTTCTCACATTTTTGTTTTAAATTATCACAGAAAACATAAACTATTTTTTAGACAACAGTAATCAAACCTGATGGCTAGCAGCAGCTTCTTCTTACTGATTTTTGAGAAATAAAGCAGCTCCACACTGGATCCATTGATCTTGATTCCCTCCACATGGGACATCGATATTTGTCACCACACAATCCCTTTCAGCACTAGTGTAAACAGGCAAAGAGATGCACTCTTCAGGGGAATAGGGCCCATAAGCATTCTGTCAACAAAGAATCAACCCTTTGAATTAGAAGATATGGTTGCAATCATTCTCATTCACACGTACGCACACACACACAAACATATAAAGCTTTCAGATACTTCTCCTAACTGCATGGAATTTACTTCTGAAAAAATGTGGTAGTGTTGTCCTAGGATTAGAAATTAGCTGTGGTCATTGTGATCATTTCAATTCTGTATAAACAGGCTTAGTGGTCAAAGACATGAAACTCTGTCTATAATCTCATGCCAGGTTTCTAAAATGAACTTGAGGAGTGATCCTGAAACTGCACCTAGTGCAGAACTGGAGGTTCAAACTACCTAATACTCACTGCATGGAAGAAACGGCAGGGCTGCCTATTAGCTACTGAGCAAGCATCAATGTTTTGCTTTCATCTTATAAGGTCCAAAATAACTTCAGACCAGAGTGCTTGGTAAATTCCCTATCCTCATGCAGATCAGGATAAGATAATCAGAGGATATCCTGCTGCTTGTACTATGATTTACAGAATGCTATCTTGAAATTACTTGCAGGCAAGGCTTCCCCACCGCTATCCTCAGTTTCAAAATATCTCTATCTTCATGCTCTCTCTCAAAATATCTGGTTGGTGTCAGCCGTGAAATGGCCTGAAGAATCTGAATCTCTTTAAAGAACCTTTCCTGTGTCAGTGTGAATGAGCTTTTCTTTTTCTACGACTTCATATTACTAGAGGGGACCAAAGGTTTGGCCCTATAGGCCAATCACAATATACATTATTAATTTCATTACTTTTTTCCAGAGAAAAATGTTATTGTACTTAGGAATGGTCAAAGATCATGCACACACGAGTAAAGGTTTAGAAGAAAATGGCAGTCTGATTTTTTGTTATTTCCTCTATATGTTTTCATATGTGGTCTTTTTAATATATCATAATTTTATTTTTTTATGTTGTAACAAACTTTACTTCACCTGAGCTGTGTGTTCGGAACCTTTTTTTAAAACCACATATTTTTGCAAATGACTGCAGCACATAAATATTAAACAAATATCTCTCCATATAGGATTCAATTCACACAGGCCCAAGAAATTTAGTTAATAATGAGAACTATGTCATTAATCCCAGAAAACTAAAAATTAGAATTGTAGGAAATATGGATACAAAGCTTAAGTTTTCATAGGTAGACAAATTGCTGAACTGTAGTCTAACAGTATTTGTTCGTTTGTCACTCTGACAACTTGGCAGTAGTAGTTATGCTTATTCTGGAGGCTAATGTGAAAATGTGAATATTTTATAGAACTGGATCAGTAAAAAGCTATTTTTTATGCCAATGTTTTATATAATAAACGATCTCTATTGTACGGGCAATTTTCTTTGCTAAATTAACTGTATGGAATTCTTCATACATTTTTCAGTGTAGAAATGTTAGTATATGTTTGATGGAATATGTATCTGGAGAAGTGGGGGAAAAGTTTTAAGAAAAGGCTCCATTTTGCACTTGCTATTTTTCTCTGTTATTGTTTGAGCTCTTTGTCAGGGCTTTAGAAAACAAAACCCCCCAGGAACTCAGAGTTTGGAGAGTTTGATGTGGTATAGATTCAAACCCAGGTTGGGGGCCAATAGAACTAGATGTGGTATAGATTCAATTTACTTTTATGGCTATGAAAGGAGGTGTTGATGTGAGAGACTGTGGGAAAGGAAGGAGAGTAGACCTAAACACTGTATCAAAAGACAGAGGATAAGTCAGCTGATAGCTTATCCCATAAACAACTTAGCTGAGGTGGCCAGAAGTCTTAAAAAGAGCATCTTAAAAAAATCAATATTAATTATTGTATTGCTCTCTTTCTTTCAGTTTCAGCTTTTTTCCTTTATTTATTTCTTCTTAGTTCGATTTTAAGAGTAAAAATAAAGGGGAAACTCTTCCAAAAGAGACTTGACCTTAATTAACTCAGTATAAATAAGAATAGAAAAATCCTCCTACATGCTTCCAGGATTCTATGGTTACCCAAAACATGTATTAAAGATACCTTCCTGACATCTCTGTAGTTCTTGCCTCATAGATCTTGCCCAGGTATGTTGAGTTTGACACATTTAAGAATTTGTTCTACTTGTTTGTATGAAAGAAGTCACCACCATCAATCTTTTCAGAAGCCATTACTTATCCCTTCCTTTTTTTTCTTTCCCCGTTTGATCTTTTCAACTACATTCTAGCGTGGTCTCTTTTTCTTCTCTCTTTATGAACTTGCATTCTTAAGGAATCAGTGACTGTCATTCTGAACAAAAGGACCAGACTTTCCATTTCATCAGAATCTGAAGGAAGATTGCCACTTGCCTCTTTCTGAGTAAACAACGGCAGAAAAGAATTTTTCTGGAAAAAAGTAGCTGGTGGCATTGTTGAATCAGATCTTCCCACAGTTTTGGGAGGGCACAGAAGGTTTATGAGGAAAGAATTCAAAGATCCTTCTGATGGAAACTAATGGGGCTCAATCCACCTTATCCCATGTGCACTCATGCTATGTTAGTAGCAGACAGACAAAGATAATCTGGTTTGGATTACTTCTGAAAGTAACAGAGTTGGAAGAGACCTTGGAGCTCTTCTAGTCCAACTCCCTGTTCAGACAGAAAAACCCCTAAACGCCACTGAAGATGTTACCCTAGCCTGGTAACGAAACGTTTGGAAACCAACCCACAAGCTTGGAGAACGAACCTTCACCCTCATCCTATTCCCAAGCTACAGATATTTGCCACTATAATAGAATAGAGTTGGAAGGGACCTTGGAGGTCTTCTAGTCCAGCCCCCTGCTCAAGCAGGAGAACCTATACCATCTCAGACAAGTGACTGTCCAGTCTCTTCTTAAAAACCTCCTGTGATAGAGCGCCCACGATTTCTGAAGGCAAACTGTTCCACTTGTCCTCACTGTCAGGAAGATTCTCCTTAATTCCAGGTTGCTTCTCTCTTTGATCAGTTTCCAACCATTGTTTCTTGTCCTGCCCTCTGTTGCTTTGGAGAATAGTTTGACCCCCTCTTCTTTGTGGCAGCCCCTCAAATACTGGAATACTGCTATCATGTCACCCCTATTTCTTCTTTTCTTTAGACTAGCCAAACCTAAGTCTTGCAGCCGTTCTTCATATGTTTTAGTCTCCAGGCTAATGATTATCTTAGTTGTTCTTCTCTGAACTCTCTCCAATGTGTCAACATCTTTTTTGTAGTATGGTGACCAAAATTGGTTGCAGTATTCCAGGTATGGTCTTATTAGGGTTTTATAAAGCGATACTAATATTTCGCGTGATCTTGATTCTATGCCTCTGTTTATACAACCCAGGATTGTATTAGCTTTTCTGGCGGCTGCTGCATACTGCTGGCTCACTGCTATCATGTCACCCCTATTTCTTCTTTTCTTTAGACTAGCCAAACCCAAGTCCTGCAACCATTCTTCATATGTTTTAGCCTCTAATCCCCTAATCATCTTTGTTGTTCTTCTATTTTGTGGATTATTTGCACATAAAGTTATTCTGAGAAAGGTTATTTACAATCTTCATAGTAGCAGGGATATAACTAACATTTTCAGGATTCTGTCAGAATGATTTCAATATGCATACATTTATTTCAGGCTAGTTCTGTTTTTCTCTAGGTTTTTTTTTTTATCAACCAAGTTTTGATCCATTGGTTGCAAAAGAGACTGAATGACTGGCTTGTTCTCCCAGTCAGGACATGATGGGCTGACAGAGAGTAATTGGCCCAAAGTCAACCCACTGGTTTTCATGCATAAAGGGGGTCTAGAACATATAGTCTCCTGATTTCTAGCCTGATGCCTTAACCACTAGGCCAAACTGGTTTGCTATTTCAGGCTAGTTCCACAGGTGCAAATCCACCAGAAAAGGCCATATGATAATTTGAATATGAGCAAAACATTTACACAAAATACCTTAAAATTGGCTATTTTCTTGAAAAAATTTTGTTAGCTAAATCAGTTGACTATGAATCGGGATTAAAACATTTATCCGGACTTATTTTGAGAAAACATGAACTTTCCATATGCCTCTTTTACAAGTCCACTAATTCAATTGTGCTGTTCCAGTTGTAATCCTACAAAGAATAGAGTTATTAAGCTACAAAGTACTAGATCTTTTCAAAAAAGATCAGATATCTACTGAAAACCTACTACTGAATTTTTGTTTAATTACAAGCTTATTTTGAGCCCTTAAAAATGAAGTACCTGAGGAATCCAGGCCATATAACAAGGCAGAACAGTTGAAACACTGGATGAGTCATGTTGGTTTTCAGAAAGTCGATTTCCATCAAAACTACAGCCTTCCAATTGAAGGCCACTGATCTGTCACGGAAACACAAAATATTCAATTTGGCTAAAATGTGAGCAGTGACCAGTGATGGGATTCAAATATGTGAACAACCGGTTCTCTGTGTGGATGCCACTTCCGGAAGTCCATTCTGGGTCTGCGCAACAAAACATTAGCTACTGGTTCCGCCAAACTGGTGTGAACTGGCTGAATCCCACCACTGGCAGTGACTATATTGTATTTTGACATCAGTTAAAATCCAGCTCGCTGGATGGCTCTAGTACAATATCTATGGAAGATTATTACTAAGAGGCAAGGAGATTGTTGCTTGAAAACTATGCTTTTTAATATATTTCTTATAGTTTCCAATTGTATTATTTATTTTGGTAGAGAAAAATATTATTTACATCAGTACTTAGGTCAGCAGCAGGTATCAATATATTAGAATTATAGAACAGAGCAGTAAGACTCACATAAACACTTTAACAATGCCAGAGAAAGGGAAGAAATAAATCCCAGAACAGATATGGCATCTTTTTAAAAGTTTGACAGCTTTCAAAGAATAGTTTGTGTAGGTCAATAAAGTTTTTTCTTCTCTCTCTCTTTTTGTCAAAAGCAAGCAATAGGCTAAATAAAGGAATTTTTAACTCCATGAAAAAGCAAAGCCTTGAAAGAAATACTGCCCACTTTATTTCTTCTGTTGGGACCATAGTGCAATGAGAAACATGTTTTGTAATTTTGATTTTAGGAACTAATCTTAATAGTAATATACTTCAAGGCAAATTGCTTAACTTTTAGTTTTAGTGAAAAAACTGCTTCTGCAGGATTTAATGATAACATTGACTATAACATCATTCTACACTAATCCTAAACATATTTTGAACATAAGAATTTTTTTTCTCACAATCTTAGGGGCAGATCCCTTGATATTTTCATTTTAATTCAAGCCTTGGTATGATAGCTGTCTTCTGCCTTTTGCTGGGACAAGTGATGGGCAGATTTTCCTGGGCTAATGTCTCAGACATCAGCATGGAATAATAGAAGTGAACACAGATGCAGGAGCCTAATTGAATTTGTAGTAAAAAAAATCTGCTATCTACTTCATTGTAAATATGAAACTTGCATATTCAAGACTAACTATATGCAGAGGCAGGTGGACATCAAAACAAGGGGAAAAAACTTTCTACAATATTACTATCTAGCAATTTATTCCCATAATTTAGACCAGGGGTCTCCAAACTTGGCAACTTTAAGACTTTAAGCAAAGCTGGCTGAGAAATTCTGGGAGTTGAAGCCCACAAGTCTTAAATTTGCCAAGTTTGGAGATCCCTGATTTAGACACTACCTGATTATTGAATATCACCATGGAACTATAGAAATAATAAACTATTATTATATTAGAAGTAGGAATGCAGCTATATAAGATTTCATATTATTTCAAACAAATGTATGATATATTATAGAAAAACTCTGGGCCCTCACATGTTCCAACTGTAACCTGTGCTTTTCTTTAGGATGCACAGATCTATGTTTTAAACATTATGTATATTTAAATTCACAATTAAACACTGTTTCTGAGCTTGACAAAATTGAGTATCCAGACTTTATTTCTTCTTACTTGGCCCCTAAACCTTGAATTTATAATACTTTTAAAAATATTTTCTCCTTAGTTTCCAATGGGTTAAGATATCACAAGAGGCATGAGTTTATGTTAATAAATCAAAGAATGCATTTTCACATGCATTGTCAGGTAACTGTTTCTTTACAAGCAATTCTAAATGTTATTAAATAAGATTTAATTATATACAAATTGATTCTGAATCAAAAATTCATCACTGTCATTTCAGGAAGAAATTATTTTCGTAATCAGGTCTTGAGGCTATTGGTTGAATTAATCAACCATTTCAAGGATGGTAATATCTCTCGGCCAAGCTGTAAACTTGGTTCAGTGTGTGCCTACTTTAATATGCACATGCATTTCAAATCTTCTTCCAGAAATGACAGCAGACCTTTAAAGGTCAACAGTAATGTTGAATTTGAAATCTAATGACCGAAACATTAATTTCTATATTTTTGCAAATCTTTTACAAGCTTCTTTTGGTACTGAGGATTCAATGTTCAATAAAGTAAAAAAAGAATTTTAATTGAAGAACTGATTTGCAAAATGTAGGCCAAAACTATTTTGGTCTATTTGTTCATTGTGTTCAGCAGGACAAATTATATAGCTGTATAATAAAGTACAAACTTCATCAATTTCTATTACCAGCCAGAGATAAAGAGAAAAAAAAATTATTCTCTTTAAACATCTTTTAAATAACTTTATCCCTGATAGCTAAACTGGAAATGTTGCTATTGGAAATTGCTCACTTTTTAGAAAACTCCCCATACACCAATTATTTCCAAGCATGACTTGGAAAAAACAAGATGTTTGCGATATTTTACAGAGAACTCCTTCACTAAACTTTTGACCATTTGTCTTCAGAAAATATACAATGTAGGACAACTTTAAGAGATCATTAATTCTCATGTAAGAGAAGGAGCAGGGTGAATAGAATAGCAAACGGCAGGATAATTAATATATAATTATATTAACAGGTAACAGATTAACATATAATTAATATTCTGAGGTTCTCTTTGAGGTTGGAATGGGGTGAGCTATGCATTTAATGAAACAAAAGAATAAACATTTGACTATATTTAATTTATTTATAGATCCATAAGCCCACAGAAAGTTCAGCAAGTATAATTTCAATGGGTTGATCACCTGAACTTGGAGCTTTGCTTCTCTTATTTGACCTTTCCAGGATGCTGTAAATTTTAGACTATCCACAGAACAAGTCATTACTCTGGAACAGAATAATAAAATGAAAATATACTTTATTTCACATGAAATCTCCATACATTAAAAGATCACAGCTGCTGATTAAGTGAACCAGATTTCCTAAAACAATCCACCCCACTCCCTCCCATTGCTAAAAGAAAGTGCAGCATTCCATAAAATAATATAACATTTGGAATAATGAAAATAAGATGCTGCACTGTCTTTAATAATATTATTTTATCCTAACTAAGTATGTGAACTGTTTATGAATAAGTAGAAATCATTTTCTAGTGTAAGTAGTTTTTTTCCCCTAGAGTGCCCTTTTTAGTTTGAACAGCTAAATTATGTTTCATGTTTATCCCCCCAAACCAAATGATTGTTGTTACATTCCCTTAAGAGTGTTTCTTATATTTGGCATCACCCAAATCATTCCATTAATAGTTCTTTGGATGCCATTCTTAGTTTTTTAAAAATGTTTGCACTAATGCTAGAAATCAGAATCTTTTAGCATTTTTAGGACAGAATTTTGCTTGTACACAATACTTTGTGACACTATATCTACTTCTAGAAAGACTACCGTGTTATTAGGAATGAATGTTGAGCTGCAGATATAAAAAACTTCTTTCCTTAAGTATTGCATTTGTTATCAGGTTAACAAATTAAGTAGATCTGATTCATTTTAGGAAAAACCTATGCTTCTTTTTCACTAGAAAGGAATCAATATTTAAAACAAAAATAATGAAATAAGATAAGCATCAGTAGAACAGATTACAGAGGACAATAAAACCAAACAGTATCAGCAGCAAAACACATTTTATGGAAGTAGATGAAAAGCTTAAGTAAAGAACAGCAAAAATTAGACCAATTGGACTTCCTACAGAAGACACTCCTGTAGTCTTCTATAGACAATGAAGGTGAGAAAATTAGAGAATGAATGAAGCAGTAGTACTGAGAGACTCATAAATGACATGCAACAACTGTCAATTCACCTACCTTGCAGTCTCTTGCCTTAAGGCATTCAGAAAGGTATCTGGATGGAAGAGTTCTGACAGGTCAAGAGTATCTGAAAGTAAGGTCTGCTTTTCTGCTTTATTCACCCAATTCTAGAAAGATAACAGCATTACATGCTAAAGGAAAAAATATCTAGCTAGCTTAACACATTCAAGTGCCTATCCAGCATACCTTTAGATACACATATTTTCTGAGGAATTCAATGGGAATTAATATGGAATAACACACAGGACTGTGACCTTGGAGGCAAGTGACAACATAGTTCAAAATTGATTGGATAAATAACTTTGCAAGTCAAGAATGTGACAAAAATGATATTGAGGAACATGATGCAGTGTTGCTAGGCTTTATTATTAATATGATTCAAAAATAATTTTTTATACACTGGCAATCATGTGAAGGGAACAGACACCTTGTTTTATTCCTAAATCCCAATCTGGGAAATATCAGAAAGGAAATGTATTATACATAAATGCCTTCTACCTCATGTCACGATGGAATGAGATCTACAACCAAATAAATGCCAGTCAAAACCTGCCAGCATTCATGACAACACATACAGCTTTGTAGAAAGAAAATAAATGGATCTGACATAGGGAACCCAAGCCAATTAATCAGAACTGTAAGTTACAAATTTAAAACAACCACTTGGGATGTGTCTTCATTGGGCATACACATAATTTCTTAGTTCACCATAAAATATATTCAGCTGTTCTTAAATGGACACTGCAGTTTTGGGTCTGTTTCTGAGTAAGTTTTACTGAACATAATTGTATCATATATTCAACTTCATAAATAACGGATCATTCTGCTACATAATACACATGATACCAAAGGAAATAAGTCATTAAATTTAAATGATATAAAATTATTATTTTTTTAAAAAAAAGACCAAAATGGTTACATTAAATTCCTTTTATTAGCTCAATATACTTTATGTAAACAGTAGTATTTGTTACAAAAATTGAATTTTAAAGCAACATATTTATTGTAAAATGAAATCCATTTATGAATCCCTCAAGAAGTCTCAAAGAGAAAATAAAATAGTAATACAGGTAGTCTTCAACTTATGACCACAACTGAGCCCAAAATTTCTGTTGCTAAGCGAGTGGGATTGATGTTAAGAGAGTTTTGCTCCATTTTACGACCTTTCTTGCCACAGTTGTTAAGTAAATTATTGCAATTATTAAACTAGTAACATAGTTGTTAAGTGAATCTGGCTTCCCCCTTGAATTTGCTTGTCAGAAGGTCATAAAAGGTGATCACATGACCCCGGGAGACTGCAGCCATAATAAATATGAGTCAGTTGCCAAGCATCTTACTTGTGATCATGTGACTGCGGGGATGTTGCAATGGTTATAAATGTGAAAAACGTTCATAAGTCACTTTTTTCAGTGCTGTTGTAACTTTGAACAGTCACCAAATGAACTATTGTAAGTTGAGGACTACCTATATAACAATCTCTCCAATCTTATGAAATAAAGTTAATTAATAATCTAAAATCCAACCTTATTCAAAGCATGTTTCTAATACAGAAACCTGTGGGCTGGCAATAAAATATGAGCAAACGTCATATCCAGGAAATTTTAAATCACTATTTCAACCTATGGAAAATGTTTAGGTTCCATCTTGTATCTTCCTTAGGAATGTGTCACACACATCTTTTGCCAGCATTTTGCTAAATATTTGGAATTCTACTATAGATAGAGTTTGTATGTCATAAGAACTTAATACAGAAGAGCTTCATATAGCATTTTTCCCAACAATATACTATCTTCCTTCAAAATAACTTCGCTGAAAACCAATTTTCCAATCAATCACATTCTATTCTTTTCTTGAGTCTGTATGCCACTATTTAAATTGAAACAACCCTATTATTCCCCTATAAAAAGTTCATTATCCAAGATGAAGTCAAACATGTCATTTCTATTTAAATATTCCTTGTCACATTTGATTTCAGATAGAACCTTTTAGCCTAATAACAGCAGAAAATTTGCAAGTCTTACTTGTTCTATAAATCTCTTTCTAATTCTACTGTTCAATGACAAAATTGGAAAAGGAGGCTGAGATAAATTAATAAAAATTCTCTTATTAAAGATATTGCTACCACCGTACTTAATCATGGGAAGAAAGGCCACTGAAGTGATAATATCACTAAATAAACTATATAATTTGTTGTTCTATCACAGTAACTCCCCACATTGCTGTTTTTTTTCTGAGACAGAGCAATTTAATCAAATGCCCTTTATATATGTCACAACATAGATTACAAATGTTTCTCCCAGATAATTATGAGTGATTTGAATGTTCTCCCCTCCCTCCCCCCAATTCTATTTATACTAGTGAGCTTGGTCATATCTGCATGATTCTTTCAATGATTTATCAGTCCCTGCTATATTATGGCAGTAATTGCAATTCTTCAACCAAAAAGATAGCATGAAGTAAAGTGTTCAGTGTCAAAGTAGTCATCAGAGTCATTGGTAATTTCAGATTAATATATTCATTTTACTTGTGTATTCAAATAAATATTGAATTCAGGTATTCCAGACATCTATGGGCAAGCAAGTATATTCAATTAAATTCTAAGAGACTGTAACAACAGCAGTTTGTTTTCAAATCTGAAGTATTTATTTTGTAATTTGTTTAATAAAGAGTGAATTACATGGCATAGTATTTTAAAACCATGTCTATCTGTCTTTATCCATCCATCCATCTACCTACCTACCTGCTAATAGCAATAGCACTTAGACTTATATACTGCTTCACAGTGCTTTACAGCCCTCTCTAAGGAGTTTACAGAGTCAGCATATTGCCCCCAACAATCTGGGTCCTCATTTTACTGTCCTCAGAAGGATAGAAAGCTGGGTCAATCCTGAGCTGGTGAGAATCAAACCCAATCTGGCAATCGGCAGAATTAGCCCGCAATACTGCATTCTAACCACTGCGCCACCACAGCTATAATAATAGCTCACGTCTAATAGCTCACTTTTAGTTATTAGACATGAGAAAATATTGTGAGCAAAAGATTAGCTTAATTTCTGAAGCAATAAACTGCACCATTTTTAAAAATATCTTAAAAACCAAAAGGCTTACTACGTAGACTTTTTTCCTATCTTAGAAGGCAAAATATCAGTTGCAAAGGGTGCATGTATTCGGCCTGGACATCATTCTATGTAAAATAATTTAAGTGAAGTTTAATATTGTTGCAGGTAGCACTTCACAAAGGTTTTACATAGTGGTATAGTTTACATCTAACTATATAGTTTATAATTATAGTATAAAAATATAAAAAACCACAGAAATAACCTTGAAAAGGAATGTGATGATTAGCAAAATTCAATTTTAAAGGAGAGTCAGGTTTTAAAACATTCTATTGTTGTTGTTGTTGTCGTCATCATCGTCGTCGTTGTCATCATCATCATCATCATCATCATATGGTGTAGTTACAATACTATTCCAGAGTAGTAGTTTGGTTGCCTGTTTACAGTTCTGTTAGGTCAGCGGTTCTCAACCTATGGGTCGCGACCCCATTTGGGGTCGATCGACCATTTCACGGGGGTCGCCAAGCAAGGCTGTCCGCCATTTTTTCCCCTTTTCCAGCGGGTGCCTTACCTCCCTTGAGCTGGGCCAGCTGGTGGTCAGCCTGCTCCGTCTCTGCTGCTTGCCAGCTACGCCTCGGCCGGCGCAGGGGACGGAACCACGCATGCGCGGCGCTCCCGGGCAGGGAAAGTCCTCGACTTACGACCGTTTGGGTAGTCCTCGACTTACGACCGGTTTAGTCCTCGACTTACGACCGGTTTAGTCCTCAACTTACGACCAGTTGGGGGTCGCGGCATTAGAAAGGTTGAGAACCACTATGTTAGGTACATGCTTGCACACTTACCACAGTGTGCCACAAGAGGGCGAGCTAGCTTCGCACCAGAAAGAAAGATGAGTGGCTCTTCCTACAGCATCATCCTAGTCCCCCTAATAAACAGGCACTGCAACCAGGAAGGTTCAGAGCAGGCAGGAATCTGATTGCCTGCACAGAACACCAACTTGTCTCCTCACAGAAGTGGTACCTATTTATCTACTCACATAGAACATGATTTCTAACTGGAAGGTGGGCAGAAGCTGGGGCAAGTAATGGGAGCTCACCCTACCACACAGTGCTAGGGCTTGAACTGCTGAAGCAGAGACCATCTCCAGCATCATTAAGCAACTGAGTCGCCGTGCTTCAGTTATCCTAGCCTTTATCAAAACAGTAGGATTCTAGTATTTCTTGTGGAGCCTGTTTCCTGACCTCTTCTATCTTGAAAGCTTAACTGTGTTTTTATTACTTTCCTCTTATACTAGAGAGAGTTAAGGTAAAGGCAGTTTAAGTTTCTTTCTAACATACTCTTCTTTTCCCAAACTTAAGCCATGTTTTCCAGTTTCTACTTGTCAAATTCCTTTTGTAAGGTCATCTGGGTGATTCTCTATACCTCAAAATTTGAAGCCATTGGTTGGGCATTGTGGATAGTCTATCCGAAATGTCTTATATGTTGTCGCCATTTATTTCTGTGTATTTTTAAAATTTATGTAATACATTGTTGGCTTAGCCTTAATAAAGGCCTTCTCCAAAACACTCAGCGCCTCTGGGATTTCAATCAATGCATCATATAAGATAATAGCACCAGTTTTCCATCCCAAAAAATCTCAAGGGTAATGGAGCATCAAATGAGATTTCTGAATGAAAACTATTACACCCAACTATATAGCAACCCCCCACTCTTTGCAAGGCCAATGCTAATCTATTTCATAATAAAACCGTATGGTTCAAAGGGGATGAAGGTTAGCCTTTTCCGACACACAAACGTAATTTACCCGTCTGCACATTTGCACAGTTCTTAAAACCTTTGATGCAATATCACTGTGGATCTATGATTTTAACATTATAGCCTCAATGGAAGCCCTTGTATTAGAATTCTGTGCAAGAGAGATGAAGGCTAATGATTGAATTCAGACGAAGTCAATGTCCTTTCTAGTGTAAGATATATATCAGGGGTGTCAAGCTGCCAGCCCGCGGGCCATACGCGTCACGTGGAAGCTGCGCCCACCCCATTGCCGGCAATTGCAAAACTGGCCCGATACGTTGCGCGATGTCACATGACATCAAGAATTTGTCATGTCTGATATATATTTTTTTGCACGGACATAAAAGGGTTGTAATGTAGCAATAGGAAAATTGGTGTGATGGTTATCAGATGGTGATGAAAGGGAAGGAATAAGGTAGGAAAGGATAAAATGAAATAGAAAGTATTAAAAAAAATGGGGAAATGAAAACTGGAATACCTAGCATCTCTAAGAGCTTGGTCATATTTTTCCAGAAAATTTATTTCATAGATGATGAGATCCTTCCTTTATGTGGTGCTGTATTAGCTGTTTGAATTCAAAATGAGAGCAGAAGACTCTATAAGGCTTTTCTAGATGCAAAGAGAAATCACAATTACTGACAAAATGCTGCTATTGCCTTTCTGTCTGGTGGAGCTCTCTCCTTCTGTAGGGTACGTGTTCCTGCCACTATTAAGCTATAGCAATCACCATAGCAAAGCTTACCTATTGGCAAGATATGCTTCCTTCCTGTTTCCCCCCCAAAAATAAACAAACAAATTATTTCTCTAATTAGGGAGATGAACCAAGTGTCCAATTTATAGCTAAAGCAAGAAAAAAGCAATATAGTACAAAATTATTTTTAAAATGTCTCAAAACTTCCTTTGAAAAATGCTTCCTGCTTAAGAGGAAGGAAGGGACTAGCTAGAAAGCTCTTTTTACCCCGTGACATAAGAATGTTATCTTTAACCAGCAAGGAACAGCATTTTTCCAAACCGTATAATAAAGAACAGAGATAGTTTTTAGATAATGACCACTTGTTCAGTGATCATTTGAAGTTACAATGGCACTGAATGAATGGCACTTATGATCAGTCCTTTAAGTTTCAGCTATCTCAGGACCTCTGCAGCAGTCATGTGATCACAATCCAGGTGCTTGGCAAACAGCTTGCATTTACGATAGTGGCAGGACCTCCTGGGTCAGGTAATCATCATTTGCAACTTTCCTTTCCGGCTTCCCACAAGTAAAGTCAATGAGGAAGCCAGCAGGGAAGATCCCAAGTCACTCCTGTTAAGTTGCTTCCACTTCCACCACTTCCCACCCCCCCCCGAGAAACTCAGCTATGTAGCTTGAGAACCTGAGGAATCTTGTACTCTGTGGCATGCACCCTCCAGCAACACCTCCCCTCCTCACACACCTGCACTCCATAGTACAGTTATGGCGAACCTTTTAGAGACCGAGTGCCCAAAAACTGGCCCCGCCTCTGCTCCAGCCCCTGCCCTGCCCCTGCTCCGCCCCCACCCCGCCTGCCTGCAGAGCCACTCACTGCCTCCAGGGCCCGCCGCAGATCGCTCAGTAGTGCTATGGGAGCCACGCCTCTGCCCACGCCCCGCATGAGGCGGGCGTGAGGGCAGAGTCTTGTCTACGCTGCCTGACTGCCATGTCCTTGACTGCACTGCTCTGCGTGGGCCACGCTCGGAGGTGACCCTTCTCCAGGAGGGCTGCTGGTGAGGAGGGTGTCATGGGGGAGGCAAGGCTGGGACAATGGCATGTGCACCCACAGAGAGGGTGCCACCTCTGGCACCCATGCCATAGGTTTGCCACCACTGCCATAGTACATGTCTGCCAACCTGCTGCAGTGTCACAGCATCAACCTGCGCACCTTCCTGCCCCTTGCAGCAGCCACCCCCAATCTGGCTGCGTTTGCACTGCAGCAAGCACCTACCTGTCCACTGGTCTGCCTGCAAGCTGCATAAGACTTGCAACTTCCTGTCGGCTTCCCCATTAAGTTTGCTTGTTGGACTCTGGCAGGAATGCAAGAGGAGATCTTAACAACCCCTACTCCTCACTTAACAACAGAAATTGGGACTGCTGTTGCTAAGTGATGCGGTCATGTGACACCGCACTTTACAACTGCATTGCTTAGCAGTGGAAACTCCGGTCCCCATTATTGTTAAGTGAAGAGTATCTCACGAATGAAGGTGAATATGTACGAATATACATGTCCCAAGATAATGTTGTAGGATCCAACATTAATATGAATTTCTCTCCAACCAATGGAACAACCTGCCTCCAGAAGCGGTGAATGCTCCAACACTGGAAGTTTTTAAGAAGAGACTGGACAGCCCGAGCAAGATATGCTCCCAGGGTTGCAAACTTTGATATATCAAGTATTGTGACATTATTAGATACAAAGTACTAATGTCACACAGCTTCCCTAAGGCTTAATATATTTTCATGTCCATACAGTTGCCTAATATATCTAATAATCCTTAGCAATTGTGACAACCTGAAATGTTAATTTGTTAGTGCATTTCTCATTTCACTGTGCGTTCCCAAGAGTAAAGCAATTTTAGATGAAAGAATAAAATTAAAATACTCTTTTATTATAGAACTTGCTAATGCAATATCCATCCGCTACAGATAATTGTCAGGAGTTTATTATGTGAATGAATTTGGGAACAGGCAATAATAACCTTTTAAATGCAATATTAGTCCAGGGATGTGCTGTGAATAGGCCTTTAAATCAAAGCCTTTAAATTAGAGAGTCTGTCAAGGTATTTTATAATATCAAAAACACTGATTTTAAACAAGTAAGTTCACTTGTGTTTTTAAAAACAAGTAATAAAATGTTACCATTGTTTTCACTAAGCATGACAAATGTTATCTGACTGTGTGAAACTTTGAACAGGTTGTTCATATTTGTATTTTTATGCAAAGAATGCATATGTTCCAGATACAATTTATTTTTTAAAAAAATATATAAAAGTACTTGAATGACTTCCTTGAACTTAATTACCTATTAAATATTCAATAAAATATATGCTGGACTGGGAAAAGTGTACAAGATAAAATATCATGACAGAGATACCATCAAGAAATTTCCTAACGCCTTATAGTTTTACAAGGCTGCTCAAAGGAAATATCACAAACCTGTTAATTATTCAGAAATTAAGTAAAGGTATATTTGAAATTGACAAAATAGTGCAAGTAATATAATCAATTTTAAGGACAGTAGCAGAAATAAATCAGCCAATTGTTTTTGTTTTCTTAATGTTGCTGAATGTATTATGATGCATTACTATATTGTTAAATATATATTGACCCAACTATCTGTAGATTAAGCACAATAGTCAAAATGCTGTGTAAAATGATATAAGAATAATAACCTTAAAACATTTTAATGCATTCTGTGAAACCCATTTATTTATTTGTTTGTTTGTTTGTTTGTTTGTTTGTTTATAAAATGTATTGGTTGCCCCAGGGCAGCTTACCTATGCCCCTTTGGGTCATCCTTTTAGAGCTACTTCCTTACCAGATTCTTCAAAGCCTTCAAAAATGACACAGCTTCTAATGTATTGCCTTCTCATGAAAAGTTTGGATACATTCAGAGATCCATCTGCCTTGAAAAAAAGCCCATGCTGAACTGTATAGCACAGTCAAACATCAGCTCAGGAAATGTTTTATGACATTTTGTATTATGTCAAAATCTGCTTTGTGATAATGCTTATGTCATAAAATGTTTTATAAAATTTGCCAAATTTCAGCTGCACAAGAGATTTTGGACATGTTCTGTAAATTAGCCCATTTAAGATTCCTTAGTTCAAAAGGTTTTGCCCTACGAGTAGGCTGGCTTGGTCGCTCACAGTGAGAAACTGGTGAAGCGGACACAGCAGCACCTGCATTTTCTGCGTTGCATGAGAAAAGCACATCTTCCTTCCCCTGTCCTGACCACTTTCTACAGAGGGATGATCGAGAGCATCCTGTCATACAGCAACACAGTCTGGTTTGGAAACATCACTGCTTCAGACAGGAAGGCGGTGCAGAGAGTGGTGAGGATGGCTGAAAAGATCATTGGCAGCTCCCTCCCTCCCATCCAGGACACAGCATATAAGCGTTGCTTGAGCAGGGTCCGTAAGATTATCTGGGACACTACACATCCTCTTCACGACCTGTTTTCCTTGTTACCTTCTGGGAGGAGGCTTCGTGGTATCCGAAGCAGAACATCCAGATTCAGCCATAGTTTCATTCCATACAGCATTAACCTTGCGAACTCTCAAGCTTCCTCCTTCCGTTATATATTCAAGATGGACAGTATTTAATATTTATTTGTTATGTATATGTAGGGGTGTGGGTCTATACATATGTTGTATATAGTATGTTTTAGTTGTGTGTCATGTATGTGTTTCACTTTGAGAGCGGGCAAGTAAATTTCATTTTTGATGTGTACCATTGTGCCCACAGTAAAAAAATGACAATAAAGGTTATCTATCTATCTACAGTATAGTGCACCGTTTCATCCAGTTAAAAGTTTCAGGAATCAGACTTTAAAGATTACATCACACGGTATATTTCTAGTTCACTTTAGATTTTTTTTAAAGAGTCGCTATTACCCAGACACACTTTTAGAAGGGATGTAGGATCAGTAAGAAACCTTATTTTGCTATCAAACATATACCTTCTAGAAATTTAGCATTATAGAAGTTCCAATCCAGCTCCATGCTAGTGTGTATCTGCAATGCTGGTGCAATTCCACCAGTATTTATGGTTAAAATGAATCAGAGACATAAATCCATTCTATCCTCATTCAAAAGTAACAGATCTGGGCCTCTAGAAAAGTAAACTCATTGCCTCTCTGGAAAAATATGATGACCAAGGCGAGATTTAAAAAGCTGCTTATATCAACTGTGCACATAGCAATGATTCAAAATAATTTTGTACACAACGACAGCGGGAGGCAATGTAGCATGAAAGTCGCTCTCCAGGCTCATGTTGCATAAACTTAGCCCATATAAGAAGGACCTAATAAAGGAAAATGATGAGAAAAGAGATTCTGCAAAATTAGGGGCTTTATATACTCTGCCTCTGAATATTTATATAAACTGCATACAGCTAATATTTGCCTTTTTAGTAATCTTCAAACTGTATGCACACATGCACAGATCTAACATCACTCCGTACATTAAGGATAAGCAAAAGAATGGAAAATTTATTGTACAAACCAATCTGCTCCTGTTGCCCTTTTGCTTTGAGGGTTTTGTTGATGTTGTTTTTTGAAGAAAAAAAAAGAATAAGCTTTACAAGAAAAACAATCCTTTTTTCCAATGTAGCCGGGAGCTATATTCCCAAACAGCTGGTAGATACTTAGCCCTTTACTCCAAACAATGCCATCAAAAGCTAAATGCTCATGAGCTCTTTCCTCTTGAAGGATCAGTCAGTCACACAGAACATAATCTTCAATACACATATAGAATCATAGCGCAACATCAAAGAGAAAGGAGCATCTATCGAGTCATTACTGCTGCCTCTTTTCAAACAGATGGCAAATACATGAACTGTAACTCCAGACGTGTGCTCTTGTTAGCAGTCTTGTTTCCTTTTTATGGAAACTGGACATCGAAGATCAGAAATATTAAAATAAAAACAGAAGAAAAAGCATAAAATTTTGTGTTGTGGCTGCTGCTATTGTTTGTTACACTATATGTGTCCTTTATTTTCTATGACAACTTCTGCAAACTCAGACTATGTCAGGTCTGCACCATGATCAGAAGGCTTTGAAATTTTCCAACTTACTTTTTCTACAAGACGACCTGATATCACTGATCCCTTATGAAGCCTAAATGCATTTTACGCTATTATCCATAATGTATCAAAGGAATTCAAATATTAAAACTTGCAACATATACCATTCTGTGTGATATTTTAAAAGAGTGAATTCCTTCTCTGCCTGGCTTTATAAATGAAGTGGTGCAAGATGAAAAAACAAGAATACCATATACCTATGAATTTTACTACGTATGATAAACATACTAAACTTAAAAAATGAATAATGGAACTCTACCTGAATAGCATGTGCTCGTGCTACAACAGCTCTCAGATATTGTAAAGGATCTTCTGGACCTTCCCATTTGCTCTGCCATGTTAAAGGACACTGGGGGGAAAAAAATCATCATTAGAAATCTTGCTGACTGTTTTAATTCACAGATCTCGTCTGCATTTCCACACTGGATACAAAGGGTTTTTTTTAACCTCTTTGATTAATAAGGAAACCATACTTCCTCAATTAGATATAGTTCAAGTTCATTTTATCTACACAAGAAGTATACATCTTATACAGGGAAAATTGAGACATCTTACCTTTTGGTTTAATAAAGCGCTGGCCAATTTTTGAACTTCTGAGCTTAAGAGTGAGGTTCCTCGAATTACTTTACTGAGAGCAGCAAGAGAGTGATGAATACTTTGAACTAAGCGAATGGCATTAAATTGTTCTAAGATAACAAATGAAAGGATTGGAGATCCTTGCCGTTCTGAAGGAGGAGACACTTTCTGATGAATCAGATTGGAATTCTAAAAGACAAAAATCAGTAAAAGTATAGGTATACAGTATAAGTATACAGTTAATAGGCTGAATGTGATCATCCTTGAAAATATAAATAGACACTGATCCCAGAAGAGGAGGGAACATATAATTTACATAATTCTTATCCTTCATAGTATGGATCTAAGTATCTTGGAAAATTGAAAATATCTGCATTGCTGCAGTGATAATGAATGAACCAGGAAAGAGGGCACAGGATCTTTAAACAAGCAGAAAAAAATTGCAAAAAGAGGCAGTTATTTTATAATACTCTTCAGAATTAAATATTTTTGAAATATTAACTAAGAATTTATAATCTGAATTAGAAGATATGACAATAAATTGCAAAGGTCAAACTCAGGTTAATTGAATTCTGCCTTAAATTCAAATTCATTATATCAATTACTATGAAGAGATAACTTATCGATTTTATATAAAGGCAGGAAAAAATTCCCCGGAAAGTTAATTTTCAAAAAGATGATTTTTTTCTTATTCTGGATGGTACAGCAGTCCCTCAGCCTGGCCTTAATACCATTTACTCAAGTGGTAGTTGTGACAAGGCATGCTCTTCTGTAATTTTGAATGATATTAAGATCATTAGGCTATTGGAAAATTCAATATTTAAGGTTGCCTTGGAAGGAAGTTGGAAATTACAAGTGGTGCAGAATTCAATTACCAAAAGTTGGAGTGGAAATTGCTGATTTAAACTATATAATAATCATACTTGTTAAACAACATTTGTTTCGCTGCCAAATTCAAAGTGCTGATTATGAATATTAAAGCCATATCCTGTAATAAGTATTTCTGAAAGCTTCCTTGCTTCCAAATACAATGGAGTGGGCAGTTAATGGTGTTAATTTTTTGACACATGTTACATTACTGCTCTGCAAGCATCTTTGGCTTCTGGTGTGCTTCTGGGTGAAATTCAGTTACTTTTAAAGCCCTTCATGGCTTGAGATCATAGTTACTTATGGGTCTCTCCCCAATGATTTCTACCCATTACAACTGGTCCAGCAGAAGAGGCATGCTCTGGGTGACACTGGCTAAGAGGTTTTGGCTGGTGGAGCCCAGAAGGAAGAACTTTTCTGTCATGGCTCCCACCCGGTGGAATATTAAGATAAAGTGAGCTTGGGCCCTGCTGGCTTTTTGTTGCCTTATGAAGTGCAGTTGGATCCTTTACTAGTATTTTGCTATTAATTTACTTAGTCACTTAGGTGAATAATCTAAGTGACAGGTCCACCATCTTTGGCTTGGTACCTCACTGGCAACCTGCCATCCAAGGACTAGGGGTGAGGGATGGGGGACAAATGGGCAATAAACCTGTATGCATTTTGTGTAGGAATTTGGGAGGGGGAATGACAGCTGAGAAAAAGCAGATCAATGTGGGATTGGTTTGTGGCAGGCATCTTCAAAGCCATTTGCCCTGAGTGTGGAAATTTACCAGTCCAAACACCTCAGTGTTCCCAAAACATGTCAGTGGCATCACATTGGCTGGTTTTGGACTGATCATGGGGGAAGGGACAAGAATAAAGGAAATAGCTTTTTATTTATGCACGGGAAACTCAGATTTCGCCTGACTTTACTGCAACTAGCATCATTTAGTAAAAATATACTTCAACCAAATGGGAGTCGAGGGTTTTTCTTCCCTAAGGGATAGGACTGGAGCAGGTCTGACACTAGATATTTTCTTACCATATTAATGTTAATGCTATAGACCTAATTTTTTAGTTTATATTGATTTTTGTTTGTTCAATTTATATGGTCACCCATTTCAAGCAAGACCCTGGGTGGTTAACAACAATTAAAAAAAAACAGCAAAAACCCAACAAAAATATTAAAAAATGGCACCAGAAACAAAAAACAACTGTCAATATAATTACAGCACAAATATTTCAATACAGTAGAACAATGTGTAGGTTCTAAAACTGGTTAACTGATTATTAATTTAAAGTTAGCAGATAAGATCTTGAAGGCAAGGCATTCTGGCTGAAATTAGTTGTGTCACAACTAAATTGGCATGAATTAGACTTCAGATCTGAATCTTTGTATTGCTTCTAAAGTTTAATGCTGTGTTTTCTATTTGAGAAACAATTCTGTCTGAAAAACTATAATCAGCCCAATGCATTAATTTTCAAAAGTGCTTAGGATGGGAGTGGGATTCTAGTGATACAGAAAGAGAAATATTTTTTTAAAGGGACAGATTTAGTGCTTACTACACAATAGATACAAATATAAAAGTCTGAAAATGTTTACATCCTAACAGCAGTTCTTTGCTTATTTTTTTGCACAGACAAAATGGCAATCTATCTATAATATATTAAATCTGTTGTTTTATGTATTCACTGAAATATTTGACATTCATAAATCTGACCAAACTGCAACTCGCTTTTAATTCTTCAGTTTAGTTTTTGTAGCTCGGGGGCCTTGACCTCACAAAAAAAAGGCTCAAATCTTAATTACAGTTATTCCAAATCTAGCCACATGTTTCCAGTCCCACGTTTGTGATTTTACTAGATTTGTTAGGAATATATAAAAGTTCCATGCTTTAGCAATAGAAAATCACAGATTGGAAATTTGTCTTCAGTCCAAGTACATACTCTAAATCCTTTATCCTAACTAATAAATTAACAGCATAAAATCATTCCAATATAAAAATAATTATCTATTATATAAAACCAGTTATTCTCGCATTTTAATCAGAAATTTTTTTGGGGGGTAGGGAATATCGTCACAAGATGCTTGGTAACCAGTTGTAAGAACAAGTTGTCAACCATCCAAAATGAGATCATGTGCCCATGGGGATGGTGCAGTGGTCATAACTTCAAGAATGGGTCATGAAATGATCTTTCCTGAGTCTCTCATAATTTCAGACAGTCATTTGCGACTAGTTATAAGTTGAGGACCACTTGTATAATTTCTTTCTCTTTTAATTCATCTCATGTTTCAATTTCTTTGGCTTATCTTAACTTATTCCTTTATTATATTTTGCATAATGTTGTACAGTATATCCTGAAAGAAATAGCCGATTGTTTATGTATGAAAAACATGGTTACTAACATCAAAGGTTTTTTTTTCTTTTGTAAATAATATTTTATTAATTTTTCAATTTTACATTTAAGTATTTAAAAAGCAATGTGATGACTGGGTTAATCAATAGTTCGATAACAAAATCTTTAGTACAAATCTCAAATTATAACATCAAATATTTCTTCTCTTTTTCCATTAACATTTACCGTCTCGTATTCAAGCTAGTATAGTTCTTATTTATTTATTTATTTATTTATTTATTTATTTATTTATTTATTTGATTTATATCCCGCCCTTCTCCTCACCGGACTCAGGGCGGCTGACAGCCTTATAAAACAACATTACAACAAATATCAATATTAAAACCAGATTAAAAGAAAATATTTGTAAAGGCCTAGTCCAGTGATGGCGAACCTTTTAGAGACCGAGTGCCCAAACTGCAACCCAAAACCCACTTACGCATCGTTGGATGCCTGGTGGGTGTGCCCTATTGGGTGGGTGTGGCTACGGTGGTAACGGCAGACTGGGTGGGACTAAAAAGTTCAATCAATCAATTCCAACTTTGCAAGATCTTTTTTTTTCCCCGCGAGAAGTTGAAATTGACTGATTGATTGAACCTTTTTTTTGTTTGCACATGGCAGCGGAGGCCTAAAGCGAAAAGGTTTTATAAAACCCAGCTGAAGGCCTAGGACTGGGGCGATGGCGTGCGTGCCCACAGAGAGGGCTCTGAGTGCCGCCTCTGGCACCCGTGCCATAGGTTCGCCACCACTGGCCTAGTCGTTAAAATTACCCTTAAAAACCCCACTAAAATTCCCTAGGCCAATCCCGCTTGTTGGAAAAGCCATGTCTTTAGGGCGCGGCGGAAGGAGGGGAGATCCGGGATCACCCGGATCTCTGGGGGTAGTTCGTTCCAGAAGGTGGGGGCTCCCACCTAGAAGGCCCTCCCCCTGGGGGTCGCCAGCCGGCACTGTCTGGCTGACGGCACCCTGAGGAGACCCACTCTGTGGGAGCGTACCGGCCGATGGGAGGTAACCTGCGGCAGAAGGCGGTCTCGGAGATATCCAGGTCCAATGCCATGGAGCGCTTTGAAGATGATGACCAACACATTGAAGCGCACCCGGAAGGCCACCGGCAACCAGTGCAGCTCGCGCAGCAGCGGTGTTACATGGGAGCGACGAGTCCCTCCCAACACCGCCCGCGCGGCCGCATTCTGGACCAGTTGGAGCCTCCGGGTGCTCCTCAAGGGGAGCCCCATGTAGAGAGCATTACAGTAGTCCAGGCGGGAGGTGACGAGGGCATGAGTGANTTTTTTTTCTTTTGTAAATAATATTTTATTAATTTTTCAATTTTACATTTAAGTATTTAAAAAGCAATGTGATGACTGGGTTAATCAATAGTTCGATAACAAAATCTTTAGTACAAATCTCAAATTATAACATCAAATATTTCTTCTCTTTTTCCATTAACATTTACCGTCTCGTATTCAAGCTAGTATAGTTCTTATTATATCAACTCAGTAAAAACATCATTATTACATTTATCAATAAATTTTTAGCTTATACGTATCTTAATTACATTCAATCTTCATAAACAATCCATATCCTGTTATTAATTTTTACCCAATTTTTAGTTTCTCATCAATATTCCAATTTAACAACAAAGGTTTTTTTCTATCCTCCAGCTGATCTTACCTGATTAAGTTTTTTCCATAGATTGAGGACTGGAGAAAGCTCATTTGCCCAGATTTCTCTGTCAAATTTGCAACCAGCAATTACAGACCTACTCAAGATCCGAAGTTGTGAAATTACCTGTAAGAGACAAAAAAAAGAGAATATGGAGACAATTCCCAATAAAATTATGGAAAAGGTCCATACCTATATATTTTGATAAATAACTTAAGAAGGGTGTGAACAAGATCATAATTATAAATAAATAAACCATAAATTGTATGATGAGAAACCTTTTATCAAAATGAGCAATTATTGCTTGCAAGTATATTTAACATAGATACAGAGTATTTTCATTAATTGCTTATTTGTATTAATAACTACATTACCAGAGATAGTTAAGGCTGATTACAAAGGATTAACTTGACACTTTTGTTTGAGAAATAAAAAAGAAATGTTGATCACAAGTATTCATATGATATAAAGCTGGAATTAGAATTATATTACGATTTGTAAAAGTTGAAATCAAATTTGTTTGAATAATTTTTTGAGAATTTACATGGTGTCCCTGTTATTTTTGTTCCTGAAGCCATGTAAAATAGTTATAAGTTGTAAATGATGGAGTTATTATAAACAAATGTATTAATTAGGAAAAGATTATGGAATTTTTAGTTGCAGATTTTGAAAATATATTTTACGTGATAGTTTTAAACTTGCTAGTACAGATGAGGTCATATTGGTAAAAATCTGAATTTATTTCTAATGAAAATATAGTTTAAAATATTCAAATACAGAATAATTATGTATATAGAGATCATGACAACACACATTCAAAAATTTAAATGTGGCCACTTGGCCACACTCTGTAGCACTCACTTGCCCACTGCCCTGCTTGTCAACCTTCCAACAAGGGAAGTCAATGGGAAAATTAGGAGAAAATTGCAAGTTGTGATCAGTTGAGGTCCTCACTTAATGATCTGCAATCCTTGCTTAACAACAGCAACAGGAACTGCTAGGATTGCTGTCACTGAGCAATACAGTCACATGACTTTGCCTTTATAAGCACATCACTTAATGGTGGAAATTCAGCTCCAAATTACTGTCATTAAGCAAGAAGTACCTACAAAAACAAGCCCTATATATCCATATCCTTTTTATGTTTATTTGAGGATCTGAAAAATATATGCTTAAATCGACTTTTAAGATTTCTCTAGTCTAAAGGAATATTATAATACATTCCTTGTATAGGTTACAATACAGTAAAAAATGCAGTGCAGTATTTTATTCTAAATACCCGAGTTTCTATATGTAACTATATCTGAGATTTAGATTACAATTTACCATTGTTGAAATGCTTAAGCATCTCTTTTGTCTTTTTTAAAAAAAACAAAATGGTAGTATCCCTTAAGTAACTAAGGTCAAGATTCACTTGAGTCAGGTTGCACTTTTTGTGACATTATGGATATTCAGTATTTTTCTTGGAAATAATATAAACATGATTTGCTTAGCTGTTTGAAATCAGCTAGGTGCTATCAACCTGCAAGGAAGTATCTTTCAAAATCGTTATTTGTTTTTAAAAATGGATTGGTTATGCCTAAATTAAGTTCCACTGAGTTCAGTTAAATCTATTCTAAGGACAATTAAATGTGGATTCAATTTAATACAGAGTACCATAAAGGTAGCTCACACCAGAAAATCTGTTTTCTTGGCCTCATTGACATTTTATAATCTGTATCTGTGTCATCTATATTAATATCAATATCTACAGACTGTCTACATCTATTGTACATCTATATATTATATCTCTTTCCATGAGGCTGCACTATTCAGTTGTTCAATACTCTGAATTATGCACTTAAAGTTCACTTGATTCTGCATTTTTGATAGATTTTCTAACTTAAAAATTGTGCAGTGATGCAATGTTTCATTTTGTTTCATAAATTAGATACATTTTAGTTTACCAAAAACAAATTAAAACAATTTATTACACTTGGTAGAACATGAAGCTTCACTAGTTTGTAATCTAAGGAAGTATTATTTTAAGTTGTGTAATTGTTGCTATTAACTTATTTTGTTAAACATTCTGGAAAATTAGTGCTTAAAAAAGAACAGTTTCAATTTAAGAAGAAAGTGGAGAAAACTTTTAATACTTCTTTTTACAAACTAGACACAAAATGTTTAAATGTTAATGAAAATAAATCACCCTGTATACTGAAAATGTTTTTCTTCTTAACAGAAATTGAAAAGGGAATTGATATATTTGCTGAACAATAAACTAATTATAGTTATAGCCATATAGGATCTCCAAATTAGATGCTTCTTTCTTTTCCAGTATAACCAGGGCTAAAAAACTCTTATCAAATCAGTTTAATTTACTACATTTAAATTAGCCAAGCTATCTAATTTGAATTACCTTACATTCTTCTTATAAACACTATAAGATCCAGGAGTCAAGCCCCATTCAAAGGAAAAAAGAATGGTATGTAAGTAGTCCTCAACTTATTGGTTGCTTAGCGACCATTTGAAGTTATAATAGACCCCCCCAAAGATATTTACAGACCAAATTTGAAGGTCCCATGGTCACCCTCCTCCCCCCCAGTCACACAATCACATTCTGTGTGATCGGCAACTGGTCTATATTTAGGTGATCATGATTCATGTTTCAGTTTCTGGCAAAAAAAACAACCATTGCGAACAATGGATTCCCTTAATGATGGTGGTGCTCGTTTAATGACCATAGATTCACTTAACAACCATGGTGATTTGCTTAATGATTGCCACAAAATATATAAAATTGGCTTGAGCATATGATGACCTACTTAATAACCAGCACAGCTTACAACTGTAATTCCGGGCTCAATTACAGCTGCAAATCAAGGACGACCTGTAGTGGTTAAAGAATTACAATAGGATTGGTGAGATCACCTTCACCGTTTTTATGAAATGTGCAGCCATATTAATACGATAAATAAATAGATAGCTGATAGCTAGATAGACAGTCAGACAGTCAGTCAGACAGACAGACAGACTGACAGACAGACAGACATACAAACAGATCTTGTGAGAGGAAAATGGAGAGCTCTGTAGGTCACATTAAACTCTGAAAAAAGAAAGGACAGAATTGTAACAAATAAAATATATGCTAGATAAAAATCATAACAAAATTGTAGGCAGCTCATCGGGCATATATACACACACAAAAGGACTGAATCTATTCTATTTGTAATTGGATTCATTGTCATCTCTTTTTTAAGAATAGTGAATATAATTAACAGACCATTGGTTGTTTTAGTAACCTTCTAGAATATGCATTCTAATTTTACATGCCTCTAAACTATAATTTATTATAGTTATTTGGAAGATGAGGTTTTTACTAAATATCAGAAGTTAAATGTGTAGGCTTTTTATTGTGTCAAAGGACTGTATCAGCACATTTTTTTCAAGAGAATTAGGTCTTAAAAGCTTGAATATAAATCACAGGAGACATGCTAGCTCATGCAATTTTTAACTTAAGCAAACTAAGAGTGAATCTTTCTGTCACAGTAAAGGAAAAACTACATTCATGCTGTCAGCTGTAAATTTGATCAAATTTCCAAACAAAATGTCTCTTGTTTCTTTGAAGAGCCATGCACGGTATGTAATGAAAATATGGTCATTTTACATAAAGCTGTGTCATAATGAAGAAGACTCTGTCTTGCACTTCCAAGAAACTAGCAAGCAACAGAAGATATATTGGGCATAAACAACCCAACTGAACATGTACATTTCTATTGCTCCAGTTGCTCGTGTGAGAAAGAGAAAGTAAGAAAGAGATTAAGTCTAAGGATTTATCCTTCTTTACCATGAAATAGCATTTCTCCGCAATTGTTTTCAAAGAATACATTTTCACAATATCATTTTCATCTTATCCCTAATCCATAAAGTTGCCTTCAGTTGTTCCACTGTTAATGATGTTTTCTCCCACCCCAAAATCTTGTGCTTGACAATCTATAATACAGCTGAAAATGTGGATGATGGCATGATCAAAGTTTAGAATCTGCCCAGTTCTTGCTGCTCAGTTAGGCAAGCTGTTTCCTATCTGGCTGCTGGCCTATGGATAATTTGGCTAGGTCTGCAAGAGAGACTAAACACCTGGCTTAAACAGAAGCATCTGTTTGTGTAATATTTGGCCACTGCAAGGCCTGCTTTTTTACATGTAAATTTTTTTGAAAAAGATAGATGAGTTTGTATGTATGTATTTATATATATATGTACGTGCGTATCTCTGTCTCTCTATCTCTCTATCTCTCTATCCATCCATCCATCCATCCATCCATCTATTCTCCCACTCACCTACTCACTGCCAATCAACTTATACTGAGGAAGAGAGACATCACTGAGTCTCACGTTCATCAAAAGGTTTCAGGCAATCTCACAAGATCTCAACGAACACAATCAAATTACAATTGTTAATTTTGATAAGGTACTTTTAAATGGTCTCACATATAATCTACAATAGAATAGAATAACAGAGTTGGAAGGGACCTTGAAGGTCTTCTAGTCCAACCCTCCTATACCAGGAAACTCTATACCATTTCAGACAAATGGTTGTCCAATCTCTTCTTAAAAACTTCCAGTGTTGGAGCATTCACAACTTCTGGAGGCAGGTTGTTCCACTGGTTAATTGTTCTAGCTGTCAGGAAATTTCTCCTTAGTTCTAGGTTGCCTCTCTCCTTGATTAGTTTCCATCCATTGTTTAAACATCTGTTCCATCTGTTTAAAGAACACTAACTTTGGTTTGCTTTATCCCACCTAATCAAATTTGGATATTACAACAGACTGTATGCATCTTATGAAGTGAACTGGTTAGTTTGAAAATGTGCCACCAGATTTCTGATTTTTTTTGCCATCCTATTTGTATGTGTAATATTGAGGGGAAAGCAGAGGTATAGTACATAAGCCAAAAACACTTGTCAACATGCCTAAGAAATTGCTTTATTTTTTAAAAAAATCTTTGCAATGGAAAGCCAGAGTTAATGTCAGTAGCATATATATTGCAGATGATTGATTTGTAATGTAAATGTGTTTATGTATTTTATGTATAAGTACCGTATTACTAATGCTACTGAAATTATGTAAATATAAACATTACTAGTACACTTACAGCAGACATGTCAAACACAAGGCCCGGGGGCCGGATGCTGCCCGCGAAGTGGTTTCATGTGGCCCGCGAAGCCATCCTGGAAACAGTGAGGGAACGGACCCTCTGCCTTGGCCTGGCCCAGGCCGGCCAGGAGCCAATGTACAATTTTGTGGTGGCCATCTATGCTGAAATGCATTCAGTCTTAGCTCCACAAGGCCGTCTGGAAACAGAGAGGAACCAGCCCTTGCCGTGTCAGCCCCACCCTCTGGATGCATGCTGGGGAGGTGTCACCCTTTGTGAGGAATGAAGAAATGCACCATCGCCTGGAAGTGGCCAGCAAATGGCCCTGGCCTACTTCACATATCTGGCTTGATGGGCTCCAGGGGAGGGGTTTCGGCAGGCAGCGGGGTGCTCTTCTCACAGTGCCGAGAGGCTGAGCAGGGTGGTGTGAATCTGATGAGACATGCAATGCTGCCTAGCCCCCAACCTGCCCAGTTTCAGCAGGCAGCAAGATGCAAAGCTGGCGAGCTTCGCACCACACGGCTCAACCTCTCGGCACTGTGAGGAGAGCGCCCAGCTGCCTGCTGAGACTGGGCAGGCTGGGGGCTGGGCGACGTCACACTTCTTTTTGGATTCGCGCCACCTGGCTCAGCTTCTCGGCACTGTGAGGAGAGCGCCCTGCTGCCTGCCGAGACCAGGCAGGCTGAGGGCTGGGCGGCATCACGCTTCTTTTTGGATTCACAGCACCTGGCTCAGTCTCTCGATGCTGTGAGGAGAGCATCTTGCTGCCTGCCAAAACCGGGCAGGCTGGGGGCTGGACAGCATTGCGCAGGTAATGTTGACTCTCACACTGCTCATGGCATCCCCTCCCCCAGAGCCCACCAAGCCAGATATGTGAAGTAAGTGAGGGGCATGTGCTGGCCACTTCCAGTCGATGGTGCATTTTTTCATTCCTCATGAAGGGTGACACCTCCCCAGCTGCGTTTCTTGCCTATTTTTCTCCCTCATCTCAAATATTTTCCCACCACTCTGTACTTAGGAAGGAAGGGAGGAAAGAACGAAAGAGGGAGGGTCTGAGGGAAATCCTGCCTTAGTCCTGCCCTGCTGCCCTTTCACCATCCCCTTGCCCCCTCCTCCTGGCCTATCCTGGGGGTCTCCCATCCTATTGCTAAGGAAGCTTTGGATATAAAGCCGGGTCTCCTCCCATGGAGAGGGAATGGGCCTCCCTCTGACTTTGCCCTCATACCCATCATGAACAACCTGGCTAAGGAGAGCAAGCACAGCAGCAGCAGCCTTGAGAAGGAGGTAAGTGCAGCTGGGTGCCTCCTTGGCGAAGTGGGGCCGGGCTTGGTGCTGCGGGTGCTCGAGGGCCAGGCTGGGCGTTTAACCTCTGCTGCCCAGGGCTCCGGGCAGCCCGCACCATCCAAACCCCCCACATGGCCTGAAAGGAACAGTGAGGCTCCTCCAGTGGACCATGCCTTGGCACTTGTCCTGGTCCCACCCCCTTCTGTCCCACTCAGATCTGTCCCACTCCTGTCTAGGCCCTCAGATCTGTCCCACTCCTGCCTAGGCCCCCACAGGCACCCTTGACGTGAATGATGTAGAGCTGGTCATGCCCACCCAGTAAGCCACACCCACTCCATCCACACTCACCCAGTAGGCCACACCCACACTGGCCACACACACCCGCCCCCCCCGAGGACAACCGCAATGCTGATACAGCCCTCAATGAAATTGAGTTTGACACTCTTGACTTATAGTGTTAGTTTTGCCAGATTTGGGGAGGGTGGAGGATGGGCATGATCCTATGCCACATAATATTAACATTACACATGAAGTTAAAAAGACAATTTTTTTCTCATATCCACTTCTATGTATAAGCAAAAACATCAGCAAAGAAAACACTTTGCTTCAAGAAAAGCTATTCTGATAAACTCACAGAAGATAAGCAAGATTCCACAGCAGGATAAACTAATAGGAAAAAGAACACAATACATATTGGAGGCCTTAAAAGAAGAAGCACAATTGCCAGCAATTTTAATCAGGAATAAAATGGACAATTGGCTCTTAAGCTATGGACATCTCTGGGGAATTTCAAAAATAGACTAAAGAATTGGAATCTCTGATAATGCCTCACCAATGACTTCATATTCTTAAAAATGTTACAATGGTACCAATTGATTTGAGTTTCAGTTGATTTATCAAAAAAGTATATTTAGAATATATTGGTCACCCCAAGGTCAGATTTTCTTTCTTTGTTGGAGATGGTAAAAAATATATGTGAGGGTTTAATGAACCTCATGATGTAGCCCTGGAATCATTTATCATTATTTTGGAATGATATTTTAATGTACATAAGTAGATTTGTGTAAAAAAAAACTTTAAATGTTAAAAGTGTTAATATAATGTTGAATTATATGCCAAATCTTTGAATTTGTCTATTAGGAATTATGGTTGCATCATACATGAAAGGTATCTGAAAGAATAATATTGAGAAATTGGAAAAACTGATATTATTCCAGATATTAAGGAAAAGCTTTTAGAAATATGTAATTCATTTATCCTGGAAAAAGCTGTATTTTTTCTTTTTAATTTACTATTTATGCTTTAAAAGAAAAACAAAGAGTGAACAAAAAGGAAAAAAGAAAAGAAAAAACACAATTGGTACAGAAGTATAATATTTATGAGTGGGCAAAGGATAACCAAGTTTATACAGTTAGTGTTCAATAAATCTTTGATTAGAAATTAACCACGGAAAACATTAAAGTACATTAAATTGTTTAAACCGTGTAAATCAGAATTTAAATCACTATGACAGTTGCAACTTCAAGGAATGTCACTTTTCCAATTTCTCAATATTTTACTAGATTCTTTCAATGCAGCAGAAGATATCCCTGCTATTAAAGGATCCTTGAGTCCAAACGTTCAATGATTTCTATCCATTTACTTTTCTTTAAAACCTCATCAGCAAATATATTATTAAATGGGTCGTTCTTAACATGAAATTTATTGTAGTTATGAAATGATGATTACTAGAAGTGCAAATAATAGTCGGCTCCACCTTTTTAGCAGTTAAGAATTACTCTGCTGTTAAGTATTGAATACTGTCAAGAAAATGAAATAGTACTGTAGTTGAACTATCACTCATTTCAAGACTTCAGTTCCAAACATTGATAACACAAAAAACATAAATTGCTTTTCTATCCTTTGCTCAAGAAATAGACTTTAAGATAATTCAATAATTCTCTTTACTTCTTTTTTCATGATTTTGTTCTCAAATTGGCTATCAAAACAGGCCAATATAACGCTCCAGAGAGTCCACTAACCTATTCCATCAGATTTCTTGTGGGAGAGTTAATTCGGGTTTCTCCCGTTTCCTTCACAGCAGTGGATTTCAAAATAGTTATTTTTCAAGTATTTATGCCACCTATATTAACCTTTTTTTCTAGAATACTGAAGTCTTTGTCTTAATGTAGTACTAGATAGGCATTTTAACAATATACAGAAGAATGGAGCATCTTCAAAGAAATGCCCACATTGCTAAATATTTACAGCAGTAATAGCAGCTATAATGAACTATCAAAAGAATTTTAAATGTCAACTATCACATCTTTTAGTAATCTGAAGATTCTGTTTTTCAGACATATTCCCTCCAGCATCTTAAAATCTAAAACAATTGCCATAATGAGCCATATTAAGCAACCAGGTCTTATAGTTTTTGGTTGCATCATTTGCCTTATGTTTATGTCCTGTCATTCCCTCAAGTATAGGAATTTTATTAAAATATTTCCAATGGTGATGAAGTCTCATCTACAGTCTGTTGTTTTATTCGATATTAGGAACATTTCTTGATTGGAAAATCCTCAGAATCCAAGGAATGAGTTTTCTATTCTATTTACTGCACACCCATCCTTTACACTTATATACAAAGCCCTCTACATTGACCAGAACTATTCTATCACCTTTTACCCTCTTTGATCTTCCCACTTTTAGAGAAGTTACCATATTCATTTTCTTTGGTCATAGTATATTGTGATGGTGTGCTTCACGGGAGATTTTATGACTGCACTATGCTGCATTGTGCTGCAGCAAATCTTTGCATTCTGTATCAAAACATAATTGAGCTATTCTAGAGGATTTAAACATTTGTTACTATAAAAATGCTAACTATTCCATTCCCAAACTAAAAGTCTGATTAAGTAAAGACAACATTTAAATTGGATGTTTAAATGTTTCTTGTATTTAGCATGCTATTGTGGAAGGATGGGATATCTAAACCAGTGTTTCTCAACCTTGACAATTTTAAGGCATGTGGACTTCAACTCCCAGAATTCCACAGCCAGCAATGCTGGCTGTGGAATTCTGGGAGCTGAAGTCCACATGCCTTAAAATTGTCAAGGTTGAGAAACACTGATCTAAACAGAAATGATAGGAACATCAAAATAAAAGTTTTAAAAGTTGCATGAGATAGTGACCCCAGGGATTTCACATTTTAGTGCAGAAATACAAGGAGGAAACAGAACAGTCACAGCATACCATCCAGGCAATATATGCAGTGCACTTATTCAACACTGGGTTCAAATAAGCTGTATCTGAAATACATATTTCACTATATATTACAATATGAAAATTCAGCAGCTTGAAGGAATGTAATATCAATATAGAACCTAAGGAACTATAGCACACAACCATGGGGCTGATTGGCTCCCCAAAAGTCCTCCCTTCACCTTTCAATTAATTAATTTTTAACCGTGCTTTAATCCCCCTTGCCTCCTTTAAATTTTCAATTTTTATATACTGTTTTTATGTTTTAATTTATTAGTGTTTTTTATTTTGTTGTATAGAGGGAGATGGGGGGGGTGTTAAACATGTGATTGATAAACAAAGAAACAAACAAATCAGGAACATTATGATTTTTCTAAAAAAAAATCATTTACATTCTTTAGTCTATTTTCTATGGTAAAGACGTTTATTTTGGTCTATTTTCTCTTGGTAAAGGCCATAATTTTGTTTACTTTTAAAAAACTGTGATATGTATTTCATCCATTCAGGACATTTTGGACTGTAATGGCATATAAGCTCTCATGAATAAATGTTCACCTGTACTCCCTGGAGTTTACAATATTCCATTTAAAACTTTACTGTGACATTTTCCTTCTCACAGTGAGTGATAAGAGTTCTAATCTCCTCCCTTATGCCTACTGAGATTGCCAAAAGAACTACCATATCATCCCTGCATACGTGAATATCAGCTTAAGTTTCCCCCCCTTTCTATTCAATTGTCTCCAATACTTGGAGAGGGCCTGGACAAGTCCCTTCATGATGCCGCGGAAGTGATGTCCCGGTGCCTGGAGGCCGTGCGAGTCTGGATGGGGAGGAACAGGCTTCGTCTCAACCCGTCCAAGACCGAGTGGCTGTGGTTTCCAGCGTCACGTCATAGCCAGTTGATTCCATCTCTGGCTATCGGGGGCGAGTCATTAGCCCCCGCGGAGAGGGCTCGCAACCTGGGCATCCTCCTGGATGCTCGGCTGTCTTTAGACGATCATGTGACGGCCGTGGCCAGGGGGGCTTTTCATCAGGCTCGCCTGATACACCAGTTGCGCCCCTTTCTGGATCGGGACGCCCTACGCACAGTCACTCAAGCCCTCGTTGTTTCCCGCCTGGACTATTGCAATGCTCTCTACATGGGGCTCCCCTTGAGGTGCACCCGNTCCCTTCGACCAGTCCGCTCCCACAGAGAGGGCCTCCTTAGAGTGCCGTCGGCCAGACAATGCCGGCTGGCGACCCCCAGGGGGAGAGCCTTCTCTGTGGCAGCTCCTGCCCTCTGGAATGACCTACCCCCGACCTACGTACAGTTGCGGACCTGCGCCTTTTTCGCCGAGCCCTGAAGGCCCATCTATTCCGTGCGGCTGGCCTGGCGTAGTTTGATTATGTTTCAGTGGGGGGGGGTTTACGGGTGTGTTTTTAGAACAGGCCCGTTATTTAATTCGATTTTAAAACAAACTATTTATTTATTATCGTGGTTTTTAGTATCGCTTGTTCACCGCCCTGAGTCCCGCAAGGGAGATAGGGTGGTATATAAATTTAATAAATAAATAAATTTTTCTTGGCAAGGTTTTTCAGAAGTGCTTGCCATATCCTCCTTTCTAGGCCAAGAGAAAGATCAAGATCATCCAGCTGGCTTTGGGTACAAGCCAGGACTAGAACTCCCAGTTTCCAGCCCGATGCCTTAACCGTTACACCAAACTGGCTCTCAATCAGCTTAGTTAGGGAAATGGAATTCACTACTCATCAGAAGAGCCATGCCATTTACATTGAATTTAAACAGAAGGAAAATCAAAATAAAGCCGTGCTTAGATTGTTTTGATGAAAAGCTCCAACTTCATATTCTACCTAAATACTTGCTAGTCTGTACTGAACTGCCATTCAATATAAATTCTTCTAAAGGGATGGAATCAAAAGCTAATTTCAAGTTCTACAAAAAACTATATAGAGGACTTTCTGTGCTGTAGGATCAGACACTGATCTAAGAGTGATTCCCCCCCCTTCTTTGGACTTGATTTCAGCTCTAATTGGCATTACATTTCCATTTTGACATTAATTATGCAGACAAAATTCAGAGGACAACTGGCTTGCTAATTTTATTCAGTTTTGCTATGCTTTTTTTTTATAACGAAGCAAAGAAAAGCTTATTAGAAATCCCTAAGGAATCTACTAAAATGTAGCACTAAACAGAGGGACATCACAAATTTGTGAACAAAGATATTTTTCAGAAATTTCTAGAAAAGGGTGTTTTATTTTATGAAAACTTCACAAGCTTTGTCTCTTACTATCCAGCAGAAGAATGGGAAGATGGTACTAGTAATCATAATCATCATTGTCTCAGTAAGGAAATACTTGTATATACTGAAAAACATTGCTTACATTTTCATGAATATACAGTACTATAAAAGCAATCAGTTCTCATATTTAAGGAATCAATGTAGTTTACACACCAGAAGCTGATAACCATTCAATATGTGTACAGATGTGTACCACATTCTCTGTTTGAGGCTCAGCCCTTTCATAACATGGAATTTTGCTAGTGAAGTATTTTTTACTATTGTTTTAAAGGGAACTAAGATTTGATGGAACAGATTGTATGCCATAATTCTTGGAAAACTGATTTAACTTACAATAAAAAACCACAGTCTCTTTATAAATGATATGCGCATTACTGACAATCAACTCCTTTCCTACAAAACTCTACAAATAAGGAAAAACTCAAATCTTACCAAAGAACTGATCATTCGTTGAGATGACCGTGCAATATTGGCAGGCAAGCCAAAAAAATCAGGCTTGTCATCTTCTGGGAGGCTTTCAATAACGTGGCGGTAATCCTACGTAGAAAGTATTAACAGTAAACATGTGTAAATATGTGGCTTATATATTTTGGAACGAAATTTTATATTATTAAATTAATGATCCTTAAGGGATTACCTAAATCGAACAAGGTGTTGGAGAATGGCTGATGCATCTTTAACTAAGAAAAAACTGAAACTATTATTAAGCTTTTTATTCAACTATTGAATAATAGTTGAACTGTTATTCAGCTTGATTATAAGTTAAAAGTATAGCTGAAAGAATTGTGAAAGTTGTGGACCCTTTTGAACTGTGGTGCCGGAGGCAACTATTACGCATCCCATGGATGGCAAAAATAACAAAGAAGTCCTAGACCAGACATGTCAAACTCGTGACGTCACATGACATCGCGCAATGTATCGGGACTGTTTTGCCATTGCTGGCAATAGGGTGGGTGCGGCTTCCATGTGATGTGTCCGGCCCGTGGGCCGCCAGTTTGACACCTCTGTCCTAGACCAAACCTCACCAAATATATCACTCAAAGCCAAGATAACCAGACAGAAGCTGTCATACTTCGGTCATGTCATGAGGGCTGATGCACTTAAAAAGTCAATCCTGCTAGGAGTGATCAGAGGAAAAAGGAGAAGGGGCTGCCCTAGTACCTGCTAACTGGACACTACAAAGGATGACACCTAGATGACCGTGACGGATCTGAAGGATGTGGTGTGAGACAGAGGGGCATGGAGCGTGTTGATCCATAGAGTGGCCGAGGGTTGGGCACAACTGAATGGCTGACGATGATGACCTTAAAATACATGCTTTTAGTTTTGTTTCTTGGTTAACAACAACATTAAAGGGGTGCTTAAAACTGTGGCTCCCTTCATGTTCAAACTCTGTGCATATGTGTCCGTGTGAGAAGCTGTGCTTAGAAGTTCTGACAGTGCAACTGATGTGGTAGGTACTAAAAAGTTCCTGTTTTAGTCAGACATGTCTGGCTTATGGGGCAATAATTTTTAACAAGTCAATAGATATAATAAAACACATCATCTGTAGCATCAAAGCTACTTTGAGAATCAAAAACAACAATAATCTACCAATTTAATAAAGCCAAAGAGAATTAATTTTAGCTTGATCATCTGATAAGTAGGGAACATACTTACCAATATATTGCAAGAGCTAGGTAGAGAAATGGAATAAGGAAATCTGCTCATCTTCTTGCCCCGGAAATTTGAGTCAGCAATGACTCTGGCATTAAAAAATTGTTCTAGGTAAGATCGCAGGACCCTCATATCAAAGTAATTATCTATGCGACCTCCATAAATAGCATTTTCCAATAAGCCATGCACAAATTCCCACTGAAAATCTTTGGCACCTGAAATGAGTAGCATATTAAAATGTAGTGTATTGACTTGATTGTAGATTATTTTTTGTTAAACTTGAACTTAATGTAGGAAAGCAATAAATTCTGCTCCCATATGATTCATGTCTCTGCAGATGACCTAATGCTTTCATTTAACTGTGACATTCTCCACACTACACATTCTTATGGAGCCCCAACAACTTTGCCTAACGGATTCTAGTCAGTTGCTCTTTCCTGATAGTCCCTCAAAACTACTAAATATATGCATAAATAAATATATAAATACAACTGCTGAACATATAAATCTATAATTGGGCAACTGTCATAGTTATGAGAACAATTATATTAATACCTTTATTTATTCAGAGTCATCACTTATACATAACTGTTCATATAACTCTTAGCTATGAGCTTCAGATTGTTGTACAAAGATTTTCTTAGATAGAATAAATTCATGAATCATTAATGTTTGTACACTCATGCATTTTTTAATAATTAATTTGAAACCAACTTCCAAGGGCAATAAATATCATAATGAATAAAGTACCTACATATTTACTGTTTGAAAAAAGCTAGACCAGGTAATGGAACAAGAGTTCTTTAAGGATATGACGACTCACCATCAAAGAGTCTGTCAATAATATCATATCCTGCACGAAGATCAGATAAAGAAAATTCATAAAATTTGGTCCAGCCCTTGAAAAAAGCATTAGCAAATGGTAAATATTAAATGTCCGTGTCACATATCACTAAAAATATTCAAAAGCATCTATGGCAAATTTCATATGAAAAATGTAATGGAAAGCACAATAAAATAATTAAGTGCCAAGCAACTTAAAAGAAAGGGAGAGAAAGAGAGACAGACAGACAGACAGACAAGACAGACAGACAGACAGACAGACAGACACACACACACACACACACACACACACACAGATGTATATACTCGCTCTGGCAAAAGAGCCATGCTCTGGATCCCATTGGCCAAGGAATTGTGTCATGGCTCCCAGCCTTTGGAATATCATTCCCTCCAAAGTGAGATTTGTCCCTACCCTCTTGACTTTCCGAAACAGCCCCAAAACATAGTTTTGCCTACTGGCTTGGCGCCCCAATGATGGCGTCCCATTTTGGAGGTGGCTAGTAGATTAGTACAGCATCTCACCTCCACCCTGTCTACGCATTGATTTTTTATCTGTTTTAATATTAATTTTAATGCTTTAGCTTTTAATATCTAATGATTAAATCTTATAATTGCTTTATTCTGCTATTTATGGTACCTTAAGCCATTTAGAGTCATTTGGTAGACAAATGGGCAACATACAAATTTAATAAATAAATAACCTAGTATCAAGCAACATAGATTTCCATGGATACAGTATATATTTGGGAGGGGAAAAAATGATGCATAATGTAGGTTACTGGAAGACAGGTTTCCAGTCCTTCTTTAAAATCATCATGCTTTCGAATCACTGAAGTAAACAAAAATCTGAATCAGGCTGCTGGTGAGATATGTGTATATAGAACCTGCATCTTAACTTCTTCCTACCTAGTGAATCAGGTCAACATTCTTAATTTTCCATGAGCATTAGCAGTGAAAAGCCTATTATCTATTACTCCCAGGCCAGTTGATCATACTCAACAATGCATATTAGGAAAAAAAAAGTTTGGTGGGAAGATATTTTTTAACCTGTGGCTGATAAGCTACAGATTCTCTAACTTCAAAGGTACTTTTGTAGAATTTACATAAATGCTGTAGAGCTGAGGAATGCTAAATTAATTTTATAAGGCTATTTAAGCAGGATTTCTGTTTTGGTGGGACGAAAAAATTAACTTTTTTTTTTTAAAACCCAGACAACACACTGTTCACCAATTATTGAGTGGGAAAAAAAATAAAAATTAACTTCTTTTAAAGTTCTTTAAAATTCAAAGGGGAACATAGATACCAAACATGTAGGAAGTAATCAATTAAAAAAGGACAATATGAGATAAACTCAGCTTTATGAAAATAAATTAAAAAAAAAACGTATTTAAACCATCATGGTCTCAAAGCATCAATTTTGAAAAATGAACCCTTCTTCCCCCGCCATTTTTAAGGTGCTTATCCAAAGCAAATGAATAGTAAGCATAGAGATTTAAAGCAACTTCAATCCCCTAAAAAGGAAGTTTGGAAAAACAAGCATCCATTTTTAATTCTTTAATAGTTCATTTTAGTACAAGTAAATGCGTGAAGTTAAGAAGATTAAATCATAAGATTTGAAGGTACAATATATAACAATAGGTATGACATAAATGATTTCTTTACAGGACTTAGCAGAAATACTTAGTTTAAACAGAAGAAAAAAATGAATTAAATTAGACTTACCCCCTTTAGGTGTTTATAGTATTATAGCCTTTATTTTCAAAATTGGTTTTTATGATCTTGGCAATCAAGAAAGCAATTACTATCCACAATAATTGTTAATATAGGGAAGAAAGATGAATAGAACAACAGTACATTAAATGAGAAGGAAAAAAAAGAGTAGCAATTAAAAAATATATATTTTACCTGAGGGATGTAGTTCCTTCGTTCTTGACAAGCAGCATGAAACCAAGCCAGGCTAAAAAGAGCATGAGCTCGAGCTAAATTACCCTTTTTACTAATTTGTTCTGGCGTCCAAGATTCATATGTTCGCATTAGGTTCTTTTTGAGGCCTGGAGGTGCCTGGAAGAGAAAATAATATCTTACTGTAGCATGAAAGTATGGTGACTGGTATCACAAAGAATGCAAGTAAATGTCTGCTTGTACAATATAGCTTTTTCCTCTTTCTTTTTTAGTTTATTACATACCTTAAAAAGAGAGGCTGCAGGAAGTTGCAATGGGGCCGAGTAATCAAATGGCCCCACAAGTAGAACATGCTTTTCAATGGATATACAAGGTTATAGTGGAGAAAAGGACAGATTACATTCCTCTGCAATTTGGGATGCAATCCCATGTATTATCTTAAGTGACACTTTGTTTGGAATTGTAATTATTTTGCCAATAAAGCTGGAGTTCCTTAGAGTTTCAAACCTTACTTCATATGTTATCTTCAGACTTGATTGGAGTAAAATGGGAGAAAAACTGGGATGGACTTCAGCTGTTAACCAAAGACGAAACCCAGGCTGGGGCTGTAGGTTATTCAGTTCCTATTGTAAAAGAATTGATGTTCAAAATTTAAATGAATGCTTTCTATTCTAATGTCAAATTGCTCTCTGAAAAATATGGACAACAATTACATTTTAACATACTGAAACAGGATAATAGAAACACAAATGCAAGAAAAACAATCCTGTTTTTATCCCTGACTTGAGAGGATTATATTCTTTTTAAGTGATAATTTGAGAAAAGCCAAGATTTGCAACCATGTTTTGCGTTCGGCTTGTCTATTATTTTCTGAGTCTGGATGTCAAAGGGAAGAAAGGAGTAGAAGACATACTGTATAGGCAAATAAAAAATTCATATATAATCAAACTGAGAAACAATGTCTTCAAAAAGCAATTTTTGCTTTTATTATCTGAATACCAGGAATGGAAGGATTTATGCCAACAGTGACTATATTTTTCTATCAGTTAATTTTTGAACTATAAATATATTTGTTGAGTATAAGCTACAAGCTACCTCATCTGTGGCTTTTTAAAAATTTCAAAAGTATTTTAACATCCTTTCGCCCAACTGTGTCTTTATTATAAATATCACTGTAATGAGGAAGTTTATATTTGTAATAAACACATTACTAGGGGAATAATTTAAGGGAGTATGACAATTTGACATAATAAATAATTTGTTTAAAATAGTACATTCCATTTTCTACATCATCACATAGATTTACATTGCTGTAACTTTTATAATAATAGTTGCATCAGATATACTTGGGAACAATTAGCAAAAGTGATACAACTCCTATTAAACCATCTTTGGATCTGAGGTCTTAGAAGTACTATACCTGAATAAGTTATAAATCCTTTAAACTGTTTAGCATTTAAAATAAATCATAAATGCTAATTTGACATGCCCTGTACACTGCAAACTATAGTGTAGCTACCCATTATTCACTACTGACTACTTTTCAAAGGCAGAAAAGTCAGAGGGTCTCCAAAACTTAGTAACACTGCTTTAACTATTGTGAGACTGGAGAATGAGGCTACTAATAGAAGTGGGTGCACTATACTGAGAGAGCTTCCTTCCTTCCTTCCTTCCTTCCTCCCTCCCTTCCTTTCTTGAAAAGTGGAGCAACCAGAGCTGGAAATAATTTAAGAGGAAATCAGATACAACCAATTGGGGCGGCATGAAGACTCAGTGCTTAAGACTCAGCCCTCCGCAATGTTATGTTGGCCACATGACCATAAAATAGTCTTTGGACAGCGTTGGCTCAATGGCCTTGAAACGGAGATGAGCGCTACCCCCTATAGTCGGCACGACTAGTGGAGTAAAATTTGCAGGACGCCTTTCCTTTCCTTTTTTTGTCTTCCAGATATAACTAAGGTGGCTATACAGTAGAGAGAATGTGGATACATGACTATATAGTAGAGAGAAGGGTAGTTTCGCAATTACTGTAAGGCTGGAACATCTGTGCATTCTTTCTTTTCAGGGAAAATGGGTGACAACATTTCTTCTGTCAAGAAGCAGTAAAAATGGGACTCAGAGGATCAATCAGATCCTTCTTTAATATACTGATAATGGAATGTTAAATTATACATATGTACGTATAATTTCCAAGATTATGTGACCTATCTACCATGTTCCAATAAATATGAGTAGGAATCTTAAGAGAATCTAATTTTCTCAGTGGCAAGCAGTTGTTATAATATAAGAATCATATTCTTAGTTTCCATTTATTTAATAGTTAGGAGTCAACAGAACTAAAAATCAGCAAGATAAATATGATTTAATTAATTTGTAATGGTTTGAAATAAATTGTGACTGTTGCCTATCCAACGATCTGTTGGATAATAATCCGTGCATTCTAAGGTAAATTAACTATTGAAATTATTTGGCACAAAAGAATTTTACCACAAAATCCTTAAAAGAGTTATCTAAACTTCCCACTGAGTGAAATATAACTTTCTTCCAGTAAAGTGTGAGAGGATTGCAAACTATTATTTTTACTATTATTAATTTTATTAAAAAGATTGACAGATGAATTTTCCTGGGAAATATGGTAATATTGATCAATTTTTTCCCCATTTCCCATGGAAAACAGCCTACAAGTCACTGAATTCTATGAAATAACTTACCTTTTCCAATATAGGAAGCCATGATACAACAAGGTGCAAATTCTTCAAGCACAACCATTCTCCATTCCGGGCACAATCTTTTACCATCTGAATAGCTAGATCAGCTTGACCCTGACCCATGGCCACCTACAAAAAATAGTGAAATATTGTTCTTTAACCATAGGGAAAAATGTATATATTTGTAGGAGTCTTGCAGATTAAGCATCGAAGGACTGAATTCCAACACTGTGATTAACATTATGGCACTGAAATTGTAATAATGGCACAAAAGGTCAAGTGTGAAATTACTGCAGTTTATTTGTAGATAATTTTGGATCATATTTGTAATTAATGGAAATCATTATCTGGTAGTCTCATAGAAGATGAATTATCTCATACATAAAATGTAATGGAGACAACATATCAATTAAAATATTATTTCCATTTGTTTTGTATCTTTATTATCTCCAGAATTGTTTCAGTATAGCTTATGAAGAGGAGAAAGGTCTTTTATTTTTCAGAAGTAAACATATTAATTGTTTTCTCTGCTTAACCCCAACCCTAACCCTAACCAGCCTGCATGTAGTTGTGTGGCTCAGCAGCAACATGTTGATTGGCCAGTATCTGCCTGTCTGTCTGGATCCGGAAGTTCCACAGGATCTTAGCCCTATGATTCTCCCCAACCTTCTGTAGAATTTCCCATCTGGACTTACGAGGATCTAGTTCATACACTGTGCAGGTATTCTTATAAACAATGCCAGCTAGTTGACTGTGTTGTTCAGTGTATGTTCTTCCTGCCTATCTCTTGCACCCTGCCGCCGTGTGTTGGACTGTCTCTAGTATTCTAAACAGTCTGCACCTCAGATCCTGTCTAATGCAATCGAATCCTGCTTCTATGGTTTTGGTGCTTAGGGCCAGTTTTTGTCCTGATATGATCACTGCCTTAATGCTGTCTTTTAGTCCAAACCTTTCTAACCACTAATAGGACTTCCCAATGTCTGTCACCTCAGCTGACTGTCAATGGTCACTAAAGATGTATGTATGCATGTATGTATTATGTATATATGTAGGTATGTATGTAACACACACACAAACAGACCAAGGAGCAAGTATAGTCAATAAGGTAAAGTAAAAGATGACTAATTGTGTGTTCTACCCATGAACCAGAGACATGGAAAAAAAATTGTGAGCATTTCCCTTGGACTAATACATGACAGTGATTCACCTGGTGGTAGCATTCTCCATTTCTTTCAGTGCTTGCAAGCTCCTGCAATTCTTGAGAGGGATCAGCACCAGGAGAAATAATAATCAAGATTGGTTCGATTTCTAATGTTTCTTTGTACAGACGTTTCAGATTGAGTGGGGGTGGAGACAGCTCTTTAATCCCTAAGAAATGGAAAGTATTTACAATAAAAAAGTAACAAAATTCCATTTTGAGCTGCTATTCTCGTCTGAATTGTTCACAGAACAGAACTGCCCTCAATTTTCTCAACTTCCTTACCCCTATAAATCTTTGATACCGGCATGGATGTTTTATAAAATCATAGCAATCATAGTATAAAATCAGATAGTAAGTCTATGATGGTTTGGATACAAAGACATCTACAGACTCTTGTTTTTGCTGACATTGCAGATGATAACTTAAAAAAAGGTGAAAACATTAGATAAAAATACTGCAATTCAAGTATGTGTTCATACAAGTTCCAGAAATGCAAGACAGATCCATTTTGGAAACCTCCATATCAACAAACCATTTGTCTTGGTAAAATACACATTCTTTATAAAGATGTCACCTAATAATAACTTCCTGCTAAAACCACTGTAGTACAAATTATAGAATACCTCTTTAATATTTTTCAAACCCCAATAGAAAATAATATCTGTGGCTCAGGGTTGAACTGTGGAACCCTTGGTGCTTTCTGAGTTGGTTGTTGGTGCTTTGTGGGTTGCTTGCTGGCAGACACTTTACTACCCAGCTAGCAACACAATCACTGCACTTATGTTATCTAGTCAGGTAATGAAATGTCTGCCAGCAAACAAGCAAGCTCAGAGAACACCAAGGATTCCACATTTTTCAAACTACTTTGGGAAAGCACAGATCATCACACTAAGTTCTAATTTAAGACAAGCATCCATAAATAACATCCACACAGCAGGACAAATAATTAGTATGAAAACAAAAATAAGTTAAAAAAAGGATCTACAAACTAGGGCCATGAAATGTTTTAAACATTATTTGGAAACTATGCTTTGGAATTCACATGTGTGCAAGCATATACATCTCTCTGCTAGTCAGTAAAGCTTCCATATAAGCTTCAAAACTGTATCTGTTTTATTCAAATGGCAGAAACTTGTTGTCGTTGCAAATCCCTTTTTCCAAGATACACTCAGCTCTTAAGCAAATGCATACACTGCATAACTTTCTATCAATGCCAGGAAAAGAGAGTTAAACAATTTGAGGAGACAGACAACAAAAATAAACAATCTATCTTTTCCTTTCTTTATCTTGACTGTTTATAAACTACTTTGGCTGCCGGTGTCTTTGCTGATTCAATTAGTGGCATAGGACATAGTTATTTGTCGCACTTCTGTTATGCCTATTTTGCCCATCAGATCTGCAGGAGAGGCATGATATAGCTCCTTTCCATTAAAGAATGTCATCTGACTGAACCAAGGAAAAGAGCTTTTGATGTTGTGGCAACATCATTCCCCTGGCAGAATTAGATTAGCTCCAACCCTACTGGCCTTGGACTTAGCTATGTTTCTGGGCATGGGGATTGGAATGTATGGCAGAGTCTGTGAGATGTTTATGTTGATTTTATTTTATTTATTAAATTTCTATGCCACCCATCTCCCCTACAACTCTGAGTTATGTTGACGGATTTTATCATGTATTTATTGTTATGCTGCTGTTTTGCTGTATTTTTAACTGTCATTAGCTACACATAGTCGACAATGAAATGGGTGGCCACCTATAATTTAACAGTAATACAGAGGTATATACATTCATATGAAATCCCTACATTACTCCTTAGATGAATTACAGTGGAAATATATACTTTATGTATTCTGAAAAATATAGCAACTCACCCAAAGCTTTACAAGCAAAAAGGGCCATTGCACTCTGCAATCTATCTGGCCTGACAGCCTGGACCACAAGGACCTGCAAGTAAAAATGTTCACATCAGGATTCTCAACTCATTAACAAACATCATCTAACACTTCCACATGCTTGGCACAAAGAGTTGGATGAGTGAAATGTATTATAAAGATGATGATTTTCAAAATCACAGGCTTTCTAAAAAAATTAATAGAAGTTGCTTCCAATATTATTTATGCAAAAAGTTAATCCACTGTTTAATTAGTAGGGGAGATAAGCAATGGAAAATAATAACCTTTGTACAATTATGCCTGGTATGCAGAAAATGCATAGAGTAAAAAGTTCCTGGAACTTAGAAATATGCAATGAAATTTATGGTAATTGTTTTGTACAATTATTCCCAGATTTCTCTTTACCTGGGCTGGTTGCCATTTATGAGACAACAGACTCACTCACTGCTATCTCTTTTATTCTTTTCTCAGCCGCCTTACAATCTTTCATAATAAGGCTGATTTCAGTTGAGATATAGCAGACCATCAATTCCAGACAAACATGACAATATTTCTAACACTTGTCTTTCATTTAAGAAAGTTTTCTGGTTTATATACTCTTGACAATGAGCAGTTAAAAGAAACATTTCTCTTATATTTCATACTTCATATTTTAAGATACAGTAGATATCTAATGAGGATAGAGCATTCCTTACTTAAAATTAACACATAATGTATTCTTCAGAAAAACTTATGTTCAGGGCATGAATGAGAAGGTATATAAATTATTTAAATACAGTCATCAGCACTGATCAGCCTCTTTAACAGAGACAACTCCAATTAAAATCTGATTAAAATTGGCAGTTCTTAATCTAAGACTAGTAAATGAAAATATTAATTGCACTGTTCAATCAGTTAACATTTCATTCTCAACTTTATTAAATGGCAGCTTCAATGAGCTGGTAAAAGCTAGCTAGGCAGCTAAATTTAGGAAAAATAAGCCAATCTGTAGGAACTAACTTTCAAAAGTATAGCGACATTTTTAATTGTTATACAATAAACATTCTGTTGATATGTGTGAGTAGGTATGAGTAGCTGTTTAGGTTAAGATCTCTTTGGAATGCACAGTTCAAGCACAGATCTATTCTGAGCAACACAGAACAAGAAAGAATATAAACTTAAATGCATGACGGCTTATGGATGGCTTTGGATGGCTTATGATTAAACTTTTTTTAAAAAGTGAAAAGTACAAAGATGAGGGATTCTGAATGTGGAACAGTCCATGTTTTGTTAGTGTCATGAGTGGATCTTGGGAAGAAATAAACAAGGGACGAAAGGAAAAAAAGTTTAACAAAAATGAAATGACAGGAGGAAAAGGATACTACAGTATATACCAGGCATGTCAAACTGCCGGCCCACGGGCCGGATATGTCATGCCGAAACCGCGCCCACATTGCCATCAATGGGGGAAAAGTCGCGATACGTCGCACAACATCACGTAAAGTTGCGAGTTTGACATGCCTATAATATAGATTATTCTCCCAGATAGAAAACTAACATAAAAAAGCAGATGTGATGGCTGCTTGGAGCAGATTGAAAAGAATTTCATTATAAAAGTGCCAAAAGTCTGTGAAGTTGAGCTAATGGGAATTATGAAAAAAAGTTGCTTGGTAGATTGATAAAAGAGGCTATAGATGAGAAAAAAATAAAGATTGCTGCAAAAAAATGAAACAAATTTAACAAAATATTCTTTGTCATATTTACTAGATGCCAAAAAGATTCCTTAAAAATATTGGCTAATAAAGTAACTGTGTTGGAAGTGGAAACAGAATGGGGAAACATTTACTCATGCCTTGCCTACTTTACTTTGATATCTAAACATTTGTTAATCTGGTATTACAAAGATAGATATAATTTAAAGATGTAAGCATACCAGAACATTAAGTATGGGAAGCAATAGAAAGACTGTCCTTCAGCACGACCTCAGATTTACAACTTACAATCAATCTACGTCTATTTTATGTTTATGAGCGGGATGCACCAAGGAAAAGGTGTTCAATATTATCAGTACCATGAAAAGTTGGACAGTATGAATTTAATGTGGTCAAGATCTGGAAGCTAAGTTGAATAAGTTCTTATAAGCATATTTTTGTTTCTTCATTCAATAATTTTTTTCCTAACTTTTTTTTTATATTGAAGCAATACTTAAAAAAAAAAGAAAATAGGAAACCAGTAATAGGTCAAAATGGTGAAGCTTCTGGTTATAGGAAGGCTATTCACCTCAGGTCTAAACAAATGGACCACTTCATGTTCTTTTGGGCCTGTTTTTTTATATTAACCTATTCTTGGAAGTATATTAAGGAAGCTGGTTAAGAAACTGCCAGAAGGCAACCTTATCTGTAATTCAATTTTTAGAATCCAGTTCAGAGTCAGCAATTTACAGAGTCAACTTTACAACTCTCCTGACATCACTTCAGCCAGGATTTGCACTGCAGAGAACGTTGCGAAAATCAGCTGATCTTTTTCAGTCTTCCCATTATTAAGATGAATACTTAAAATATTCACAGTTTCAGCTCTGGCTCAATCAGTGTTTTAACTAAGAATACCAGAGACTAAGTATGTTAATATGGAAGGCTTGTACGTTCAATTGGTGACTTATGGATCCTTCATAACGGGAAAAAATAAGAATCTAAAACTGCTTGCCTTGGCTCAACAGAATGAAAGATTTGAATCTACAACTCCAGTAGGCTCACATTTAACAAACTGAGTCACATTTTCTTTGGTATTTTATAAGATTTATTTCCCCATAAAAACTGCAAAAGCTTGCTTTGAATAAACATGAAATCCAGCAGTGTAAGAGAAAAAGAATGGGGAAATATTCTTTCTCCTCTCCTCCCCCTTCCCCCCAAAGATTTGCGTACGATTTATACTTGTCTAAAATTGTAGGTCCAGAAATACCTGCTGAAATAGAGAGATTCTATTTGCTATAATAGATGGGAATTCTTGTTCACACACTGAGCTCCGTGAGAAAGGCTGCCACAGTGCTGCATCTTGAAAGCAAACTGTTTGATACAAAGTTGGGAGAGAGATCTATAAAACAAATCAACAGGTTTACATGTAAGAGGGAAAAAAATCTATTTTTTATGTTGAATAAAAAAATTAATTCTCGTATAATTTTAATTCTCAAACAATGTATTCATTGCAATTGTGTAAAATCATGCTAGAATAGCTGTTTTCATTAATTTTCAAGGAATGGTTCTCATGTGGCTTAATAAAATGTAGCTGGTGTGTTGAGGCAATATAATAATTGTAAAACCATATGTATAGAAGTGGGGTTTCTTGTATTGAAGTAGGATTCCAATCAAAACCTCAGTAGGAGCCTGGATAAAGCTAAACTAGCTCATTTTCATAAAGCAAAATGTTATACACTGTGTGCACAATTATTAGGCAAGTGAGTATTTTGACCATATCATCATTTTCATGCATATTTTTCACCTCCAAGCTGTATAAACCTGAATGCTTAGTGGCTATAAGCATATCAGGTGATGTGTATTTGTGTAATGAGGGAGGGTGTGGCCTAAGGTGACCAACACCCTATATAAAGATGTGCATAATTATTAGGCAGCTTCTTTTCCTCAGGCAAAACGGTCCAAAAAAGAGATTTTACAATTTTTGACTTTTCACAGTCAGCGAAAAGTCTTTCAGAGGGATGCAGCATTTTTGAAATTGCTAAGATATTAATTATATTATTTGGTCTATATATGACTGTTTAAAGATCATTCTGAAACATCAACAATAAAAAACAGATTTTTTTTTCTAAAGGAGACCTTTCAGAGACATACAATACATCAGCTACCTTACTTCTTTCTGGACTCAGTGTTGATTTTGGTTTCTGAATCTAGCTAAGCAGGGTAAAATGAAGGTTAAAAATGAATCTATTATGATTAGAAAAGAATAGACAAGGTTTTCAAAATTCAAGTAGGATAATTTAGAAATGACTATAGTGAAGTATGACATGAAAGCTATAAACATGGCCTAAAGTTACCCTTTAAATAATATTTTTAATTCACATCATTTGGGAATTGGGGAAACAAGGAGAAATGCTATAAATGGAGGCATTCTTAAAATTGGCTAATTACATATAACACTTCAAAATGTGTTACTGATCCTCCCAAACGATCAATTTCTGCATCATTAACTCGAAAACAAAGATAGTAGGGGAGTCAAAAATATTACATGGCTGTAGTTTCAAAGTACAAATGTTTGGAAGCAAATATAGGTTGTGTTAGAGATAAATTAGTTAAAAATGTACCTTTAGGGTTGCCACTGCCCAGCTTCTTTCCTGTTCTATCCAAAGGGGAATCTGGTCTCTGATGCTTTTAGTAGAATCCTGAATAGTACAAAAATAAATTTTATTGCAAATGTTACAGGACATGTGTATAAGGAAGCAAAAATGTATTATTTGGTTGTGACAACTATCAACCCCAGGGCAATCACAAATGACCTGGTCAGTCATGCAGCAGACATTTTTCAGTTCTTCTAGTTGTCACAAAAGAGGCTGTCACATTTTATTCAGCTCTTTGCCAAATATATCTGTGAGGCTTAAGATTTGTCAATAAACATTAAGGCCAAAACTCTGGATACTAAGAAAGTGACAATGCTAACCAATACATGATTCATCATTCTGTTGGTTTTTGGGTTTTTTTAAATTGCTTCTCTTAAACCCATCTCTCTTAGACCCATCTCATCCCACTCCCTGCCCCATGAGTTAAATTTTAAATGTCAAGACTCTCGTTAGCATTCACCATGAAAATATTCAGGGTTTGCAGCTGTTTTGCAGGACCAAATTTGGTTTGAGGGTGGTGTTGAGGGATGAGAAGTCAGTAAAATAAATAGCAAGCTGAAAATCAACCAGATCTGGCTGCAGACTGTGAAGAAAAACAATCCAGAATGTTTTTTCCCAATGTGTTGTTGTTTTCCCCAAAAACAGCCCCTGAAGTAAACACTTACCTCTAATAAAAAAATTATGAAAGGTCTGATATAACTTCTCCTGATACCACAAACAGATTATTATGGTTGAAAGAACTGTTACCAATAATGATTAATATTCAAACATTAATAATTATTTTATTAAATATAAAAGTTTCTGTTGAAGAGTTCTTATTCTGGCAGAGTATAATTTTCTTATTATGGCAGAGTATACTTTTTGTCATTGTCAGAAAGACAATTCTGTATAATACTTTGTGCTGGGAAGAAAAAAGTTTTAAGTGACACTTACTGATTTTCTTAACATATCTCCAATGATCACACCTGTAAATGTGTCCCACTCCTGTAAGAATAATAAAAATTTAAAAAACGGTAAAGCATAATGTGTATAAATGGAAAAACTCAAACTACAGCTAAACATCAAACTACAGTTGATATTTTCAAAGAGAAAATGGAGAAATGACTAAATGTGCATACTTGGATTTGGAAGTGCCAATTTTGATTTCCTTTCCTACCATTGTTCCATTCCAAATTGCCCCTTCCCAACAGAACATTTATTTCATTTATTAAAGTCTTTTTAGAGATTAAGATGGGCCCAATCTAGTTGGTGTTCTCCAAAACTTGAAAAACCTGACTCAGGCACTCAGATGGGATGCAAGATAAGCTTGACTTGATTGTGTGGTTGTTGGATTAAAATATTTTGAGGACCTTGGCTGCATTGTATAAACGTGTACTGTGTTGAAGTTTTATTGTTATAGTTTTAAGGTACTATTAGCTGCTCAAAGTCATAGAAGTAAGATAGGTAGCCAAATAAATTGTTTAAATAAATTAAATAAATATTAGACCTCCGTCTGAAAGTAAAATACACACATCTCATACACCTTAATGGTACAACAGTGGCAAGTGTCCATATACATATTTTTCTATTCACACCCTCTTGTTCAATTAGTACTGATTACAGTAAAACATTACAACATTAACATTAACTATGATAAACAGGATATTTTAAAAAAAATCTTGTATTAACTCTCAGATCATATAGAAAAGGACATCTGTGAAGCATCTCAACAAATTGCCATGCTATTAATAGTCTCACTGAGGTTGACAGAGTCTGTGTAATTACAGTTTACATTTGAAAGCAAACAAAAAAAATTGAATGACATGACAGGTAGTCCTTGACTTATGACCACAATTGGGACCAGAACTTTAGATGCTAAACAATTGGTCATAAAGCAAAACACCAAAGAGATCATTGTTGATTTCAGAAAAGGCAGGCACAGCCACACTTCTCTGTGCATTATTGATTCACCTGTGGAGATGGTCACCAGCATCAAATTCCTGGGTATGCAGGCTGGCTTGGTCACTCAACAGCGAGACCCTGTTGAAGCAGGCATAGCAGTGCCTGCATTTTCTGCATCACATGAGAAAAGCACATCTTCCTTCCGCTGTCCTTACCACTTTCTACAGAAGGATGATCGAGAGCATCCTGTCATACAGCATCACAGTCTGGTTTGGAAGCATAAGTGCTTCAGACAAGAAGGCGGTGCAGAGAGTGGTGAGGATGGCTGAAAAGATTATTGGCAGTTATCTCCCTTCCATCCAGGACATAGCACATAAGCGTTCCTTGAGCAGGGTCCGCAAGATTGCCTGGGACACTATGCATTCTCTTCACAACATGTTTTCCTTGTTACCTTCTGGGAGGAGGCTCCATGGTATCCGAAGCAGAACATCCAGATTCAGTCATAGCTTTGTTCCATACAGTATTAACCTTGTGAACTCTAAAGCCTCCTCCTTCCATTATGTATTCAAGATGGACAGTGATTAATATTTATATGTTACTTATATGTAAGGTTGCAGGTCTATACATATGTTATATATAGTATGTTTTAAATGTGTGTTATGTATGTGTAAACTTTGAGAGCAAGCAACTAAATTTCATTTTTAATGTGTGCTGTTGTGCCCACAGGAAAAAATGACAATAAAGGTTATCTAATCTAATCTAAATCAGATGACTGCATTGCTTAACAACCACAATCCCAGCAATCCCTGTTGCTGCCATTAAGCAAATTTTACCAATTGTTAGCCAAGAACCCACCCTAATCGAAGCTACTCTGGGCTTGGTCTCTCCTAGTCCCAAGCATCCAATAAGGTAAAGGACTGCCTCCAATTTCCCACACCTGCTTCTCTCTCCCCATCCCCACTCTTTTGGTATCCCTGCACAACACTTTGCTGACATTCACTGACATCACATCTCCTTGTTCTTGCTGCTGACAAGTTGTGCCTGGTCTTGCTGCCGAATCATATGGGGTTGGCTTGGTGTGGCAATTTTTTTTTAACAAAAAGCACAAAGTAGCTTAAAGGGGCCAGAGCATGCCAAAACATCTCTTTTTGCCGTAATCATGGGCCATATGGGGCTGGCTTTGCACGACGAAAAAGTAGAAAAAAGTGCAAAGCTGCCCCACCTTCAGCTGGAGAGAGCTAAAATGCCCCTTTTTGTTGTGTTCCTGGATCACATAGGGTTGGCTGCTTTCAGCTTCCCCCTTTTTTTTCAGCTCAAGGCCTGCTCCATGGGATCCGCTGCAGGAGTATAGTGAAAAGAGGCATTTTGTTGCGCTCCACCTGAAGGAGGGGCTGCTTTATGCTTTCCCCCCCTTTTCGCAGGACAAAGCCAGCCCTATACAGTTCAGCAGCCATTTTGTTCATGCCTTGATAGCAGTGGGAGCAAGAAAGTGGTGGCGAAGGTCAGCTGGGGCAGCAGAGCACAGGGTGGCAGGGGACCCAGAGGGCATCGATGGGGGAAAGATAGTTAGGTGAGAGCAGTTGCAATGCCCCTGTGGTCTTAAGTGTGGGCAAGCTGCCCGAATTTTGATGTGTCTGTGGGAGTGCTGCAATGGCTATAACTTCAATCATGGATCCTAAGTCCTTCAGCGCCATGGTAACTTTAAATTGTGAATAGAATAGAATAGAATAGAATAGAATAGAATAGAATAGAATAGAATAGAATAGAATAGAATAGAATAGAATAGAATAGAATAGACTTTATTGTCACTTTAAATATACACTAATCAGCATACATTAAAATGAAATTTTGTTGCATACTGCTCTCAAAGAGTCACCACTTCCAATATACACAACATAAATATGACAAAAAAGAAAAAGAAAAATGCCCATATACCCACATATATTTTGTGACACAGAGAAACAACACAGTCTAGTTTGGATGTATACATGTACATGGCGAGAAAAATGAATCTTGCGAGTTTACCAGATGGATGGCATAGGGAACAAATGAATGGTTGTAAGTCAAGGATTAAAAGTGTAAAAACCATCAGAAATTCAAGAAGGGTAAAACTGTAGATTTTCCTGTATTAATGGACAACTAACATTAAAGGATAAAAATTATTATATGACTTACATTGTTTTGAAAAAGTTCAGGATGCATTCCTTTCACAAAATGTAATGCAAACATCAGCTGATCGGCCTATAATCAGATGACAAAGCATTAATAACATATTGTGCAACATTCTCCTTGGACAAGAATACCCTAGAAATAAATTTTTCATAGAAACAGATAAAGAGAAACCAATATTTTCAAGGAGCTGGTTATATAACCTCAGATTTTGCCAAGGAAAATTCTAAACCAGAGGATCTTGGTTTGAGGGAATATGATACCGTATTTTCCGGCGTATAAGACGACTTTCTAAACCCTGAAAATCTTCTCAAAAGTCGGGGGTCGTCTTATACGCCGGAAAAGCAGTTGCAAGGGCTTGCAAACTGAACTGCTCCAGCCGAAGAAGCAAGCGGCTGGGAGGCCACGGCGGCGCCTACCTCCTGCGCCCGTCAGCTGGCGACCCCCAGACCTGCGCCCGTCAGCTGGAACGTCAGGCAACGCTTTGGCCGGTGCGGAGGGTGAAGGGGAGGCCGCTGCAGCGCCGAACTCCTGCGCCCGTCAGCTGGCGACCCCCGGACCTGCGCCCGTCAGCTGGGAGGTCTGGAGACGGAGCCGGCTGACGTGGAAGGCGATGGGGAAGCAGTGGCTCGGCGGGCGGGGTCCTGCCTGCGCGCGAATGTCAGGCCCACCCGCCCCATCTGTAAAAGAAAAAGTCTTCCGCCCAAGCATAACCTTTAAGGATTTTAAGGATCTTTGAGAGGGAGAGAGAAATAGAGGGAGAGAAAGAGGGAAAGAGAAATAGAGAGAGGGAGAGGGAGAGAGAGAAAGAGGAGAGGGAGAAAGGGAGAGAGAAAGAGGGAGACAGGGAGAGAGAGAGAGAGAGAAAGGAAGGAAGGAGAGGGAGAGAGAAAGGGAGACAGGGAGAGAGAAAAAGGGAGACAGGGAAAGAAAGGGAGAGAGAAAGAGAGAGGGAGGGAGAAAGAAAGAGAGAGAGGGAAAGAGAAAGGGAGAAAGAAAGAGAGGGAGAGAAAGAAAGAACGAGAGAGATTAAATTAGTAACATGGCTGTTCAGTGAATCTGGTTTCCCCACTAACTTTGCTTGTCACAAGGTTGCAAAAGGTGATCACATGACCCTGGAACAATGTGACCATCATAAATAAGAATCGGTTGCCAAGCATCCAAATGTAAATTACATGACCCTGGGGATGCTGCAGTGGTCATAAGTGTGAAAAATGGTCNATTGTCTTATCCTTCCTTTCAGCTTTAGAATGAATTAGGAAAAGTTTAATCCACTTGCACTGTTTTATGTTTACATGTTTGATGACAAACAGCCTTATGTTTATAAGTGACAGTTTTCCTGCTAAGTACCTGCATGTCATAAGCATTTGAATTAAAATTACCATATTGAAATCAAATCTGATGTTTTTTAATTTTTATTGGTGTGCGTTGGAACAGGGGTAGTCTTATACGGTGAGTATAGCCCAAACTCTATATTTTAACTGGAAAAGTTGGGGGTCGTCTTATACGCCCAGTCGTCTTATACGCCGGAATATACGGTATTTTATTTCAATATTTTTCCACTCCTGTAATTTCTGTGACTGCATTTTTATCTCTGATCTTTTAAAATAGAACCCTATATTCTTATTATTACACTATTCTCCAAAACAGTAATCTTGGGGCATCCTCATTTTTAATGTATCATACAATTATTTTTTTAAGCAATAGAAATGATGCAAAATTGAATTGATTGTTCAACTGTCAAAGGTAATATAACATTGGTTTGAAAATCTTTTTAATACTGAATGGTTATATTGTCAATACAGTAAGCAAGCAATGCTATATTTCAGCTATATTTCAGCTGAAGTGAAAGGGTAATTGAACTAGCTCATTTCTGAACCAAGCAACTACATAAATCCCTAACTATTAATTTATAGTTTTTCCAATGAATTTACTTTCTGAACTAACCAGCAACATTTTAAAATCATGGGTGGTATCTCGCTCAAATAGTCACATATTGAGTGTTCATGATCTAAAGTTCCACTGTAACAAAAGCAAATGGTAATTATTCATTCTGATATTTCAAAATTATATCTTTAAGCGCCAATTCATCTTCTATTATTCTGAGACTTAAAAAGATTTCTCTCCTTCCAGATATGTAAACATGTATATGTCAGTTTAACATGCTCACACTGAAGATGTGTAATATAGAGTACGTACATTTAATTGTTTAGGATAGTGGAGCTTTCAAGCATTGGAAACAATTTACTTTCAAAAGTTTAAAAATAGTGAATATTGAATGAAAGCAAATCATATAAAATATCCAAAAACATTTCATTTATATTACTTGATGCAATTTAACTCAAAAGTAAGTGATGTTGAACTCAACTCTGGTGACTTCATGTTATCAATTTTCTTGACAACAATATGATGTGTTGCCATTGCATTATTTTACAGCAACTAGGGTCAACCTTAATGGGGGAGGGGGGGTTGGCACCTGCTTGCAAATTTATGAATAATCTCATGCCAAAATTTCAGATCTGTAATTGAAGAGTGATCTTCATAAGATAATTTAGGGTTATGGACCAAGGTTGTCCAGATTTTAATGCTAGTTCCCAATGTATCCATATAAATAACAAATGAATAGTTGTTTGGCATATTTTGCTATCTATGACTTTTAAAAGAATATATAGTAAAAATGTCATTGTAGCCAATATTACCTCAATATTACTTCTACCTGTATTTGCATATTGTATTTAGATTGGCTTCATAATAAATAAATATAGGCAGAAGAGTGAGCTCATACTACATTGGCTTAACCAATATTATAGAAACTGTAATTTTCCAGTATAACACAACATTAAACTTCCAAGGGAGTGAATTTCAAGAAGGCTTTCTTCTGAGTAACCACCCTGAGAGTGGAGGCACCTTCAACATATATAGGAATAGATAGCAATGAGGAATATACACATATCACATGAGTGGGCATATATAGAGCGAGACTGAACAGCCCAACTGAGATATCTTCTTTCCACCTGAGGATATAATTGTGCCTATTCTTTTCTTCTGAATGCTACTCATGTCAACTAGAGCTATCCACTTGGAGAGAATAGGAATGAAGAATTATAATATCTCTGGGAAAAGTCAGAAATGGCTACTGTGGGTACAAGAATACAATGTTCCACAACATGTAAAACAAATATAGCTCAAAAACTGATAACCTTATGAATAAAACATTCCATATCTCAGAAGGACATTTTATTAGGAAACCAGTTAAGTGTTAAGAGATCCCAGAAAGAATGTTTTTTTGTTTCAGATAAGCTTCATTTCCTTCTTAGTTTGAACTTAGTCCTCTGGAAGTTATTATTGTCTCAGTACTATAATAAGGCAACATGGTGAGCAAAAAGACTGTTCATAAACTAAGAAACTCATTTGTTCTGCCAAACAAAAAGATCCTATATACAATTCACAAGAGTTTAAAAAAAGTAGCATTTACTAACAAAAAACAAAATTTGGCACCATTGCACATCCACTGAACCATATTTTCAAGTGAGCCAATTTGTGGCTACTCTGGAAACATAATTCCACATTCAACACAGTGAATCAGTGCAAAGGAAAACGACAACTTACCTTAAATAAACAACGACATACATATTCATATACCAAGTGTTTCAATGAGCTGATAAGAGACTTTATTCTTTCCTCAGTATTTCCCAAGTCCTGAAAAAGAATGTTCAGATAGTTAAGAATATTAAGTAATACTTGATGGATCAAAAATACCTAAAAACATCTCTTAAGATTGAAGAGTTTTATCTGAAACCACATTCATTTCAGAGCACACGTTATGCAAGTGGAGTTGGGCGTGCGTGCACGCTCATCTGCCACTTGTGCAGCCTTGTTGCAAATAGGCCACGGCCTGTAGTGGGCCATGGCCCAAGGGAGGGGATCACTATTTAAGAGAATGAGTTTTATCTACAGTGAACAATTTAATCCAAAGTAATAATCTAACTGCATCATGGACCCTAAAAGAAATCTGGGCCTGAGAGACTGACTATATGTGCATCTCCTGCAGATGAATATTAGTCTTTCAAAATTTGTAATAAGAAGCATTACAATGTACTATCAAAAAGCTTTATTTTACCTCATTTAAATGCAATCTGAGGTAATTTAATCAGTTTAAAACCTTTTTTGTTTATGGTTATTATTTAAATTATGCTAATTAACCTGACAAATGAAGAGAAAAAAACTTTAAAGGAAAAGCAAGATCTTCCATAACATAAATAAGAAACTCAAATTGGGCACCCCTTAATCTTGAGGTGACACCTACCTCTAGTACACTTAAAATAAATTCTTCTTTCAGGTCCTCTACCCTATCTTCTTAGACTGATAATTGCCCTACCTTGAACAAGGCAGATATATACCATAAAGTATATAAGTATTAAACTGAGTAATTTAACATTAAAACAAGGCAGTAAGATTGTCACGAAACTGGTTCATGTCCACCAAGAGTCACCAAGGAGCCAAAAAGAGGAGACATTTCTCTTTTTAAAACAGGAATTTCTTCCTATTGTTCCAAAACTAGAAGAAGCCAGGATCTTCACGTCCTAAAGGGAAATTTAATTATTAATTAATTAGCTGATTTTACAAGAAACAGAAATTTATTATACAAAAGTTTGGTTGTCCCAAGGATAAACAAAGGACTGGCCTGCCCCAAAGAAATGGGACTTGTGATGCAGTACTGTGATGCTTTCATCCTTCTGATTTAGCAGTGAGATCCAGCAGATGTTGCTGTGTTAGTGTATCTAGAATGGAAAACCTGATTTTTAAAATTGTTGCTGCATTATTGGAAAAAATGATGTGCTCTCCCTTTCTCATTGATTATTTTTTCTTAAGGTTTGAGATGCTAATGTTATATATTTACTTCTTCATCACCTGGAAATTGTAAGCTTTGATAATGTACTTTCAGGTGATTGAAATAGAGAAGAAATAACTACAAATTCAAACCTGTTTGCTCTGTTATTCAGTTTACACAGAACCATAACGTTCATCACATTTCCAACTGTTTTGCTGGATCAACTGAACTGGAGAAACATAATAAACTTTCCTCTTGTTTGTGCAAAAGGGAATTATTTTTTAGGCCCAAAGGAACATTAATCCCATCTTATTTTCATGGAATATACAGAACTGAGGGTTTGAAAACTGAGCTTCAAATCCAAAAATAATTGTACTGGTCATTAAGAGAAAAAGCTCTGTTGACAATGGAATACTGAGTCGAAGAATAATATGATCCTCCCGCTGGTCGGCCAATCTGGTTCATATATTGAAACAGTTAAGAGCCACTCATATTATCTCAGATAGTGGGGAACTATGAGTAACTTTGACTTTTTTCTAGTCTTGTGGTTAAATTGAGAAAGGAAGGAAATGCATATAGTAGCTGAGTCTAGCTCAATCAATTTTCTCTTAGGTTTGGAAATCCCTGCAAAGTGTTATGTCTAATCACTCTGCAGTTCCAGTGAACTTAGCATTTCCTTTGGGAGTTTGTTCAGAAAAGTTAATTGCTTATACTCTGATTCAGGAAGAAATCTATTTGGGTTTGCTTTTCCAAACCAACAGAAGGAATGTTCCAATCATTCATCCAGCCATACTTTGTTAGCAAATGAAAGAGAAGTAAGATTTGTCTATTTGATACTATTAGCATGCTTCCTCACTACCTGATCAGTTCCTGACTATCAGTTGAAATGTGGCTGTGCTTTTGATGTTATGAAAGAAAACAACTATTTGATTCATAATTTTCTTTCTTGGCTGTTGAAAATCGCTTATTTTGCTGCCATTTTGGCACTTCTGAAAGTGAAATTTGCCAATTTGGATTATGATTCTGAGGCTGGCTCTCAGAATGTTGCAGCCAAGTGTATCGGCTTCTTAATATTTATGCTTTGGATCAAATCCAAAGCATTGAACAGAAAAACATTCAGAGAACGACTCTGCTTTCAAGTTTGTTGAGTAAATATTTTTAAGGCATTCTTAGACAGTTTAGGTGTGAAATTAGGTGGAAGGATTGGAGAAAAGATTACATCTGTGGTAAAATCTCTATAGAATACAGTTTGGGCTTCAAATTGTTACATACATTTGCCTTCATCTATTTATCACTTGCACCATTTGGAATTATCATGATAGTGACAGTTGTTACTAAAGTATCACAGAGATACTTTGAGCATTTATAGAAAAGTATAGAATTCTTGGCTAATTTATGTACTTCCTTTTTTAAAAAAAGACCCATACTGTTATATGGTGTTCTGGGATTAAAAGCTTTCAGTATATGAGAGTCACTGTTAATTTTTTAGACGAGCCTAAGAGCAATAGTGGGAGAGATGATGATTCAAATGTTCATCATGTTGGGGATTTTTTCTTGATTTTTTAAAAGAAATGTTCAGTTCTTTTGTTTTCTAATTGGTATTAAGTTCATTTTAGGACGTGCTGATGTTTTCATGTGCTTCCTATAAAAACTGCAGAAAATATCACCAGCAGCTTCAATAATTACAGCTGGAGGAAGCTGTGGTGCCTTTAAAATATGAGCTTAGGAGTAAATGTGGCTTTCAGGCTGCAGATTACCTATCTGTAATTTAAAAATAGACAAACCCTATAAAAAGTCTGCATTGTCCTCCTTCTGTCAGTAAAAATGCTTAATTTAAAAATTAATTGTGGTACTGGCCTGGGACCATAATAAAGACTGTTGTTTGAAAATTAAGAAATAAGTGAAGAACTTGTATTTACATAAATAGAATCTCATTGCCTTCTCTTGACTATGGAACTATGCTTTCTTTAGCCAAGGAAAAATTATACATTTTATTTAGGACTTTTGTCAAGTAATTATATACAAATATAAAACTAAATTTTCTTCAAATACCCTGATTATAGTATCAATGGTGTGCAATCACTAATCACTTTCTTTTCTTTAAATGTTACTTCAGACAGCCTTATTTCTAGTATTTGATGAATAGAATAGAATAGAATAGAATAGAATAGAATAGAATAGAATAGAATAGAATAGAATAATAGAGTTGGAAGGGACCTTGAAGGTCTTCTAATCTAATCCCCTGATCAGGCAGGAAACCCTATACCATTTCAGACACATGGTTTTCCAATCTCTTCTTAAAAACTTCCAGTGTTGGAAAAAAAGGCAAATGCAGTAAGTGTGTGTATGTGTGTGTGAGGACAGGGGGGAGAGGGAGAGGAGATACACACATATACTGGTTTGAACTATTGGCACATACCAGTTCACTTTGTAGAGTCCTTTGAAAAAGTCTTAGGAAAGAAGCCAGACTAAAACGATACATGTTATTAATTTTGGACAAGTCAGAAATAATAAAATACATCTTGCTACCACTTTCAGCCAGAGTAAGATATGCGTCCCTTTCCTGAAAATAAAGAAGATTAAATGTTAGAGCTCTATTGCCACCTATTGGAAATGTATACACAGAATGAAATTACAAATACAATGTACAACAATTCAGTAGAATAGAAGGTACTTTATCAATGTCGACATGCATTCATGTGTGCACATGACAAAGCAAAATATTTATGTTTTGTTAGATAGCCAGTATTAGCCATATGGGCAATCACCCTTGCCCCAATACAATAGCACTTACACTTATATATTGCTTGACAGCCTTCTCTAAGCGGTTTACAGAGTCAGCACATTGCCCCCAACAATCTGGGTCCTCGTTTTACCGACCTCAGAAGGATGGAAGGCTGTGTCAACCTTGAATGGATGAGAATCGACCCAACTGCAGGCAGCCAGCAGTCAGCAGAAGTAGCCTGCAGTACTGCATTCTAACCACTGCGCCACCATGGCTCATGTTGACTATAGCATCTTAGAAGTTGGAAGAGGTGAGAGGATGCACAGGAATCTATTATATTTCTACATCATTTTCAATAGCCAATATTGGCTACAATCCACTATGGCTAAAAGGACAGTAATAAAAATTCAGACACCTATATGAATTCTAGTAATTGACATCTGTAACAGATCATCTCTTGCTTGGACCACCATAATGCACTCTATGTGCAGCCATCCTTGAAAGGGCAATTAGGACAAAATTGCAGCAGCTATTGTTGGTAAGACATCTCTGCCCATGTAGAATAAGTTCCTGCACTGATTACTAGTAAATTTCTGAGCCCAAATTGAAGTACTGTTCATTATCTTCAATGCCTTATTCAGTGCACCACTGGGATATATGAGGCAACACCCTGGCTAAATTGAATCTGCCCATCTGGTCCAGACATTTATAGAGGGTGTGCTGACAGTCCTTACTCGCTGAGTGGTACATGGTGTATGAAAAAGATGGATGCAGAATTTTTTTTTTCTGTTATAGTTCCTACCCACTTCAGCTTTTTTCATTGGTAGTATATGCAGCTCAAAACCTCCTGGAATTTTGTAAGCATGTTGGAATCCATTATCCCTTGAACTTGATTGTCAGTATCACTATATGTTATCATATTGAAATGGTACTGGTGTTATTTGGATATATCTTACTTATATAATGTTTCTTTCTTTCTGCTGTTCACCAACAGACTCATTTGGGATTGAGATGGGCTATAAATTTTATTAAATAAATAACAGTCATGATGAAAATGCTGGCATTATATACTATTGCCTCAACAATGGCACAAGTATTTAAATCATGGTATTTGAATGATAATATTATCACACAGAATACATTACTTGTCCTCTCCCATAAATTCTTGTTCTGATAAATAATGTTTGATAAAGTTATAAGAATTAAAATATAACTGCTGAACAACCCATTCAAGAAACCAGGAAAGAAAGCAGATGGGAATGTATAACATAGGAATGAACTGGTAATTTAATGTTGGGCTATTTATGGAAAACCACTTTAAAATTCCAAAGAGCTTAAAATGCCATCTGTGATTTGGCATATGGATTTTTGATCGTAACCAAGTCTAAAATATAACTGGATGTACCCCAAACCCTCAGAGAAATTTTGCACTGCTCTTACTGGATATGTACTCAGGAACTATTTGTGAATTAATCTACTGTACTTTCAGTGAACTCTGAAATTTCACAACTAAATCATTCTATTACAAGAATTATAGGCAAAGTAATTTTAAGATTTATTCTCACATGCCCATTAACCTGCAGGTTTCTATTAATTTAGGAATTTATCTAAACAGTATATAAATTGTATTATATTGCGGCAAGTCAAGACTTAATGGATCACTTCCTGTTAGGAAATGCAATGAGGCAGACGTTAAGAGAAAAACAACTCTTGATAGTTGGACAAAATAAAAAGAGACAAAGAAAAAGGTGATAGATATATAAAAGGAGAAGACAGATACTAATATCTTTGTGATAAATTAACCAGTTTACATATAACCATGAATGAGAATTTTTCTTGACATACTTTTTTAAAGAGGAAAAAAAATTACATTCTGTATTAGGTCTTTCTAGTAGGTTAGTAAACTTTTAATTGTTTAAAACAGTTCCCCAACCTTTCCGGCTTTGCGAACCGGCAGGGAGAGAGAGGGGATGGTTCTGTGTGAGTGGCCAGCAAGCGCAGGTGTGCAGCTCCATTTGCACAAGCAGCGTGATTGCGTGCCTGCCACTCACACAAATGGAGTGCATGTACATGCGCTCACCCACTGCTCACGCAAGTCGGGATGCGTGTGCACATGCTTGCCTGTGATTTCTGCAGCCCGGTTGCAAACTGCTCATGGCCCACTAGTGGGCCACAGCCCAGAGCTTGGGGACCCCTGGTTTAAAATAATTGTTTATATTATTGCAAGTATTGCAAGTAATATCAATAAAGGAGATAGTACTATTAATGGCTCCCTTGTCTCCTTGCAGATGTCAAAACCAGGGTGACAGCCAGCAAAGAGAAACTTTGTGATAAAGTGGATAATAGATTATTTTGTTTGAAAAAAGATGAGAAAAGTAGAATAGAAAGACAATTGATAAGACAGATGGAAAGCATCTAAAGGAATATTAGAATATTAGAATTAAAACAATTTATTATTACACTATTATGATGGATTAGACATGTTGGACCTCTATCTGACTTGGAAGCCCTAATATTCTATGCCATCTACATTTCATTTTTCCTTATATTCTCCCAGTTGTTTCTACCCACCCAAATCAGTCTGGCAGATTGGGAATGTTATGGGTAAAAAAAAGGAATATAGAAACCGTTCAGCTCTATATGGGATCTAATGTCATCTTCCAAAATTTTCTCCATTGAAGTTCCTTTTTTGGGATGTATCATACAAATGTATTATTCTAAAATAGACTATATTTGATGTTTTTCATTGTGAAATGACAAAATAATATCTTTACTGATATTAATCATTTTCAGAATAAGAGATAAAACTGTTTAGGATGAAAATAACCTCAGGAGACTACAGAAGATTTACTAACAGACCGTTCTTGAATTTATTAATCCATTGAGACCTAGAATAAACATGTTACTTAACTAATATATTCTCTAATAAACCAAACTAAAAAAAAACCAAATACCAACCTGATCAAGGGAAATCTGAAGTCTATGAAACTCAACAAGTGATTCTTGGATGAGGGCACTACTTGCTTTAGTTTGATTTAGAGATTCAATCAGATCCTTATTTTCAAGTATATTTCCCTTACAAGTTGCAAGAGTCTGCAGGAAAAAAAGTTATTTTAATTGTTTGGAATGCTTTAAATCGTGGACATATAACAAAGATATTCAAATCCACATTGTCTGAATGGATCGCAATGGGTTAGTATGTCACATCTATCAAATGCACCAACTTCCTTAATCAGGGTTTTGTGGAGAGATAGGAAACAATATATTAAATGCAAGAATTCTTCCTGCTCTCTTCCAAAATTCAGCATTACATGTATCTAAAATAACACTGGTCATATTTTGAATTTATGTTTATCTTAAGCATAATCAAAACTAATTCTACTAATTTCTCATAATTCCTGGCTTGAAATTTCAAACATGAAAAAAACCCAACAAACTCACAATACTCATAGAATTTTGAAAATGTCACACTATGTAATCATTTCAGTCAACCAGGCTATTTTAAAAAGTCATTGTATATAGTATGTCTTATGAATCCATTGGCCATAAGCTATGCCAAATAAATTTTATATACCGTGTTTCCCTGAAAATAAGACCCGGTCTTATATCTTTTTTGCCTCCAAAAGAGGCATTAAGTCTTATTTTTGGGGAATGCCTTATTTTTTTCCACTGTCTCAACTTGCGGCGGTGGCACTAACAGCTCCGTCCAGCAGGATCCTGCGTGGCCACCACCAGCCCATTCTTCTGCGGCCGCTTGCTGCCGCTCATGCACGTCGCCCCTGGCCTCTGTTTCGCTGGCAGAGGCCTTCAGGAAAGGCCTCTGCAGCTGAGAACAGAGCCCTCGGTTGACATGCGCTTCACCCCCGGGGCTCCATTCTTGGCTGCAGAGGCCTTTCCTGAAGACATCTGCTGGGGGGGGCGATGGGCACATCAACCTGGGACTCCGTTCTTGGCTGCAGAGGCCAGTGGCGACGAGTACGAGTAGCAGGTGGCTGCAGAAGTGAGCCGGTGGTGGCCACGCAGGCTCCTGCTGGATGAGGATGTTGGTGCCACTGCCGCGAGGCATCAGGGTGTGGGAGGCCTGGCTGTGATGGTCCTGAGGTAAGCGGGTGCAGGGCACGTAGGGCAGCTGCATCTCCCTACCTCTGCCCTAGCTTGATTTTTACATGTGAGCCTCGCCCCACCTCGTGCAATCAGATAGTGGGACAGGGACTTAACTAGGGCTTATTTTGGGGGTAGGGCTAAATATTAGGCACTCACGTAAAAAAGAAGCTAGGATTTATTTCCGGGATAGGTCTTATATTCAGAGAAGCATGGTACTCATGTAGTAAGATGGCAAATGAATGCTTTTTTAATTCTTCCAGGCTCTTTATAGGCAGTGACTACATGCATATGTGCAATGTGGATGCACAGGACAGGCTACCTCTGCTCTGCTCTGGGATCATTTGATTGGGAAGAAGGAAGAGAGTTTAGAATGATGCAGTTCCCCAACATTCTAGACCATGACCCAACTATCTCTTCCCATAGTTTGCAGTGTAGGAATTTGGGGGATTTTTTAATCTTCAGATCCAGCCTAATTTTGAAATTGATCTTTTTTTGTCCAATTTCTTCTCATACCAAATTTGGTCCTTTTCTATTTAGTTTCCAGAGAATTATCTTACTGACTGACAAACTTTGACAGTTCTTTACATCATTTTCTTTTCAATATTTTGCTGCCTTGGAAAGAATAATAAATCTGCACTTTTCATCTTGAGGGGTTTAAAATGCATTTGCAACTGTTAACAGTTATAAAAGAATTCACAGCAAAATGAAAAATGTTACAGCCTTTAAAAATATTTTCCATTCCAATTACTTTTTCAAAGACTAAATTTCGAGCGCAACAGCATTTTATCCTATAAGCTAACAATTGCTAGATTTTGCCTATAAAACTACTAATAGTATAATTTCCACATAATAAATATTTCCACATAATAAAAAAAGAAACATTTACAGTACTTTTTCCATGTAAAATGTCAGGGCTGTTCAAATCCTTTGAAACAATAATTTCAAAATATGCAGGACTGTGTGTAAAGTACTTGTGTGTTGTTTTTTAGGTGTTTTTTAGGTTCATCCAATTTCTTTGGAAATTATCCTCAGCTACCATGTTTCCCGAAAAATAAGACTGGGTCTTACATTAACTTTTGCTCCAAAAGACGTATCTCAAAAAAAAGAAAGGAAGAAAGAAAAAAAGAAGCAGACTGCACCTGGATGACTCCTTGCACTAAACAAAGTTACATAAAACTGTTCATATGAGATCAATATCTGTTACCTCCAAAAGAGATTCTTCAAGTTTTGCCAGCTGTATTTTCTTTTCTTTCTCCTGCTGTAATAATTTTGTTTTTTGTTCTTCCAAATCTGGCTTTTCATGTTGGATAGTCAAAGCTAAAAGCTGGAAGGCCAAGGTATTTTTGAGAAGACAGAAAAGTACGTAAGCACTATTTGTTTGATATTTAGGTAGCCCCTCGTTTTATGTATCCTAACCCTGGGCAGCTTACAAAGAATAATAAAACAATAAAAAGTACAAAACCAACATTAAAATTCCTAGCGCCCCCAAAGACAAAGAAACCTTTCGTGTCCAATAGAAAACTTTCCTGGACACCAGCCAATGCCCTACCCCCCAAAGCTACAGGAAAATCCCAGTCTTCCAGGCCTTATAGAAGACCAGAAGATTAGGGGCTAGCTGTTTTTCAGGGGGAAAAGTATTCCAAAGTGGGGACAGGCTACTAAGAATACTGTAGTTTAAGTCCCACTTGATGGCAAGATTTAAGAAAAGGAGCATGCCTTGCCCATCCTACTAGACTTGGTAGAGGAGGAAAATATCCTCAGAGAGCGGCAGTCCCACAACTATCGGTAAGCTGGAAATTGTCCTTATTGCTGTTGTTTTAAGCAACTTAATACTTCCTTTTTCACACATTTTGTATCCAAATATGTCTTTTGTAAGTAGAAAGACAGTTTTCCTCACACAGGTTGTTCCCACTGAATCCCATCAATTCTCCTTTCTTGCATTTCGTTATTCCTCATTCATGCTATTCTAGAGAAATGCCTGACTTATGGACAGTTTGGGGGAGGAAACAGCAGGGGAGCATAGTACAGTGCAAGGAATGCAAGGAAGCTCCTTTCCTCAAGAACATTCCATGCATTAATGGTTTAAAAAGATCCACTATTTTTAAAATATATATATAAGTCAATTGGTTTATCAGTATGTGTATAATTTGCTTATATATTTACTTGTATGTGTTATTTTTTTGTATAACAATAGAAATTTAAATTTAAGATGTTTGATAATTAGCATCTTCCCATTCTCCTAAAACTAAAAAAAAGACTATGATCCTTGTAAATTGCCATTCTAAAAATATAATAAATAGTTTTACACTCATATAGGACTGCTGCGTAAATATTCTAATATTTGCTCTAACAATATATTTCAGCATAACAAAAGAAAGACTAAGAGAATGAAACAAAGGGAATACATGCCCATATGCAACTAGCTGGACATTCTTAGCTCAAAGTCTTAATCTGTGAAATTTGTAAACTTTTAATAGTACAAAAGAAATTTCATCCATTTTTGCAAGTAATTCCCAATGCAGTGAAAAAAATTGAACAAGCTAATTAAAAACTGCTGGTATCTGAGCTTAACAACACCAGCAGGCACAAAGTAAAAAGAAAAGAGAAGAAACTGGAATTATATTTTTTTTAAAAAAACACAAGATTTTAAAAATAAATTATATAAATCCTTTTATCATTTGATTAAAATGAAGAGTATCATATTGGAGATGTGCATGCTTACCTGTCCTCTTAAGCCACTACGGGTGATTGTAAAATTAACCTCGGTAACAATAGATGCTGCGTCAGGTGGAATATATGGATTTGGGTTTCTAGTTGACAGAAAAAGGTGGAATTCCTCATTATAGTCTATTATTTTGTCACCTATCTGTATAACATAGCGGGGTCCTATAGGAAAAGGGAAAAACACAAGTAATGAAAATAATGTATTTAGAACAGAAGCCTTCTAAATCCTAGGGTTAAAATTTGCCCAAATAGGAGATACATTTTTTAAAAAACAAAAAACAAAGGCTAATTGTCCATAAAATCAAAAAACAGTACCGGTAATAATAACAGTACCATGACTTCCCATGTGAAGCAAAGATCATGCTGATTGGAAATTATAGGAGTTAGTCCAGCATAGCTAGATCAGCATCAATGTGAAAAAGCTATGAATGTGAATAAACCATGAAAAAATAAGCAGAGAAACCATTCACTATTCATCCTTGATTACTTCAATTCTGTCTTGTTTACTCAGATTTCATGTTTAGAGAAAAGGCATTCTTGACATTATGAAAAATAAGAAATTATGTCCAGAAGATACATTCCAGTCAGAACTAGCTCTGAATGATATATAATTACAATCTGTTAGTCAGATTAAAATTGAGAACTAAATACAAAATCCAAATAATCCCACACAATCTCATCTATAGGAACAGAAATACACAGCAATCAATGCCACCAAAATTAAAACACCTTCCATTGTTAGATGAATGGTTAGTATCAAGGCCTTAGTGGACTTTTTGAATACTAAAAGTGATGGAGCATTTGGATGTCTGGGGGATTGCTATTGCAAAGGGGGAAGTGATTGAAAATGTGTCCTTCTCTGGTCCCTACAGGGGGCAATCCCTGAGTAAGGGAGCACAAAGCTCACCATACTTGATGCAATCAGCTGAGAAGATATTAGTAGTAGGGAGAAATCATTCCAATAAATACCAAATTCCTGAATTATGAAGGACTTTAAAGGAGAAAACTAGTATCTTAAATTGCATCTAAAACTAACAGGTAACCAGTGCAGCATTCTAAGCTATGGTGATATATGGGGACATTGGGAAGCACATACAAAAACATCAGAGCACTGAAATATACAGCCAAGTAAAAAAAAAATGTAAAAATACAGAACTTTTTTCTTTGAAATATAGGAAGAACAGTGAAAAATCTTTATGATCAGCAATTATTGTCATCCTCTACCTAAGGGCAAAGGGGTTCAACATAGCCCTAGGGAAGCCTATCATCTGCAGACTGATTGGGATAAAGTTTGTGCTTTGGCTTAGTACCTTGAGATATAAATTTCACCTGCATATTGTAACATGTAGAAGATAGAATAGAACAGAACAGAACAGAACAGAACAGAATAGAATAGAAGCTGAAGGGAACTTGGAGGTCTTCTAGTCCAGCCCCCTGCTCAAGCAGGAGAACCTATACCAGTGGTGGCAAACCTATGGCACGGGTGCCAGAGGCGGCACTCAGAGTCCTCTCTGTGGGCACGCGCACCGTCGCCCCAGTCCTAGGCCTTCAGCTGGGTTTTATAAAATCTTTTCGCTTTAGGCCTCTGCCGCCGTGTGCAAAAAAGAAAAAAAGTTCAATCAATCAGTCAATTTCAACTTCTCGCGGGGAAAAAAAAGATCTTGCAAAGTTGGAATTGATTGATTGAACTTTTCAGTCCCACCCAGTCTGCCGTTACCACGGCAGCCATGCCCACCCAATGGGCCACACCCATCCAATTGGCCACACCCAGCCAATGGGCCACACCCACCCGGCACCTGACGATGCATAAGTGGGTTTTGGGTTGCAGTTTGGGCACTCTGTCTCTAAAAGGTTCACCATCACTGACCTATACCATCTCAGACAAGTGATTGTCTAGTCCAGGGGTAGGCAACCCAAAACACTCAAAGAGCCACTTGGACCCGTTTCCCACCGAAAACAAAACACTGGGAGCCGAAAAATCCTTTTGATATCTAAAATGAAGATAACACTGCATATATCCTTTTTTACCTTTAATATATGTTTGTGTGTGTATATGTTTGTGTGTGTATATATAAAGGTAAAAAAGGATATATGCAGTGTTATCTTCATTTTGTTGGATAGGGCCCATTGTTCAAGTTTGTCAAGATCTTTTTGGATCCTGAGTTTGTCTTCTGGGATGTTGGCTACTCCTGTCAGTTTGGTGTCATCTGCAAATTTGATGAGTTCCCCTTCAATTCCCTCATCTAAATCATTTGTGAAGATATTGAAAAGTACTTGGCTCACCAAAAATACACATTTTTTTAATATATAGCACTGTAAAGCAATCATACGTAGCTGTCAGAAGCAAGATAACGAAAAACTTATGTTCAATATCCATGATTACATATCACAGGAAAGGGCAACTGCAAATTAAGGTCAGAGAAAATTCTGCACAGCAAAATTGTTCCTATTTCCTCAAATAAATCACTTCAGAATCTGAAGTCCCAAAGATCAGTACTGAATGAAAAAAAAAGCTAGCAAGAATATTAAGAGTGCAGTAATCCTCCACTTACGACTGGTAGCTTAACAATCATTTGACGTTATGATGGACTTGAAAAAAGTTACTTACAACTGCTGCACCACCCCTGTAGTCATGTGATAGCATTTCTGGCACTTGGCAACAAGCTTGCCTTTATGACCAGTTGCAGCATCCCGTGATCACATAACTGCATTTTGCATTGATTTTTTTGCCTTTTCCCAACAAAAGCACCCATCAAATAAAATAGGTTCATCTTTATGATTTATGACATGTGACTCACTTAATGACTCTGATGACTTGCTTAACAACTGTCAAAAGAACAGTTGCAAAATCTTATCTAGTCAACGTGGTGTCTTGACTCATGACCCAAAAGACTTAAGACTGACATTCCAGTTTCAATTTTGGTAAGTCAAGGACTACATGTACATCTACTATTCATAAACCAAAGAAGGGGGGGAAAGATATAGTGTTGAAATCAATTTAATTTGCTGTCCTTACATCTGTAGGACAAAACACTTACTCATATAAATTTCAGTTATTGATTTAGTTTATTTTTATTGGATCCCTTTGCGTGCAATTTGCTTTTTCTACCATCGCAGGATAAGAGTGGTAATAGAGATTATTTATTTCTGTAAACTTAGTTTTTTTTATCCTCCCTTTATTTTTTTATAAATAATTCAAGGTGGTAAACGTACTTAATTCTCTTCCTCATCCTATTTTCCCCAAAACTACAAGCCTGTGAGGAGAATTGGGCTCAGAGAGAATAACTGGTCCAAAATCATTCAGCCAGCTTTCATGCCCAAGGCGGAACTAGTAACTCAGAGAGTTCCATTTACTAGTTCCATTTAATGCCTTAACATTAGACTAAACTGGCTCTGATAGGCATCTAACAATGAAGTATACTCTAGTTCAGATCCTTGTCCTGAGCAGGAGATTGAACTCAATTGCCTATGATTCTATGAACAGATTTCTGTTCCCACCTAATATCTGGGGTGAAGAAGAGGAATGTTTTGTTGACCATTAGGTCAACAAATTGACATAGCATCTAAAATATATGTTAGATAAATATAATTGTAAACATGGGTAATAGATTACAAATAAGTATATTTTTAATTCAAAATTTTATCTGAAAATCAAAACGATAGTTATATATATATCACCAATTGGAAATTTACCTTGTGCAACAAGGTCCTTTCTAAGCAGTGGATAAAGCACAGGCTCAACCCCATCCATTTCCTGTATAATAAGTGTTTTTCCAAATCGCACAGCCAATTCAAGGGCATTAATAAAGTTGGTATCCTGCAAAAATGAAATTTGCTATTGATTATACATAAAATACAAAAGAAAGTACAGTGAAACCATTCTTGTCAGAACTATGCTTGTATACATGTTCCTCACTCCTTTTTGCCATTTAAATATAACCTTAGAATTTTCACTTCAAAACCTCTTTGTTGGGGGAAAAAAAAAAGCTAGACTAGTGGTGGCAAACCTATGGCACGGGTGCCAGAGGTGGCACTCGGAGCCCTCTCTGTGGGCACACGTGCGTTGCCCCAGCCTTGCCTGCCCCCGCAACCCCCTCCTCACCAGCAGCTCCCCCAGAGAGTCGCCCCCAAGCGTGGCCCACGCGGAGCAGCGGAGCCAAGGACGGCAGCCAAGCAGCATAGACAAGACTCTGCCCTCACGCCCCATCACACACAGTTGATGCAGGGTGCGGGGAGAGGGCGTGGCCCCCATGGCGCTGCTGGGCTGCCTGGGCGATCTGCGGTGGGCCCTGGAGGCAGTGAGTGGCCCTGTGGGCAGGCGGGGTGGGGTGGAGCGGGGGAGGGGCAGGGGGTGGAACGGGGCAGGGCCAGTTTTGGGGCACTCAGTCTCTAAAAGGTTCGCCATCACTGAGCTAGACCAAACTAGAATTTAAGCTATCATGATAAATAAGTAGAAAATACAGTACAGAGTAGATGCCCTCCCCAAATAGATCACAGAGTAAAAGGAAGAATTCCATGACTGTAGATCTAAAGTTTCTAAATATACTAATCAAACAGTAATGACTTAGTTCAGGGGTCCCCAACCCCCAGGCCGTGGACTGGTACCGGGCTACGGCATGCCAGCAACCGGTCCGCACAAACAAAGCCCCATCCGTAGGATGCAGACAGCACACAAAACCACGCACTCTCTGGTCCGTGGAAAAACCTTTCTCTATGGAACCGGTCCCTGGTGCCCAATAGGTTGGGGACCTCTTAGTTGAATAAATTTTAGTTATCTATATATTCCAGATGTCTCAAGACTTTTGCACAAAGTGTAAGTCAACACATCTAATCCTGCACTATTCGAATTGCATGCACCCTGAGTTTTTACAGAACTATGATCCAATGATCATTTTCTTGGTTAAATTCTCACTTCTCCCCCTCAATGTTTATGTAAAGTTTTTTTTTTAAATCATTCAATGTGATAAAGATAGCCTTTTGGAGTTTTTTACAATCACATTTGCTTTTTACCACTTGTAGAACTAGCTAGCTCAGTCTTTTCCTATGTCAAGACTGCTTATGAATGAATTGAAACCCTGATCTCAATAAAAATCCTTAAAATATGCCACTTCTTACTGACTTCCATTGAGAAAATGGAAAACTATTAGTTCCAAAGCTGATAATATAATCAATGTAGTTAACGATGTAAGAATTTTCCTTTTCTTGGTCGGTCAGTCAGTTTAAATGAAAGAATGATTGAAATATTCTTTCTACTGCAATCCAGAACAATTTAAAAGGTTCAAATATTACCTGCTGGTTGATAATTTCCAATCGTGATTCTTTCAAATGTGTTTTTAGCCATTCTGTAGCCCTGGAAGAAGGGTCTATCAAAAATGGGCAAACTTTACTCTGTTGAAAGAAAGAGAGAGTTGTGTTTTATTTTACAAGGAAAACATTCAAGAATAAAACTGCATTTAAATATCCATCTTTTTCCACAAAACTAAAAAAAAATGAAATGTGGGGTACTGGAAATTATTTAGATAATGTACACAGGAAGAAAGATAATATTATTAATGTAATTTAATGTATGACTCATCCTACTTTTTAGAAATGAAAATCTTTTGCACTTCTTCAATGTTTAGCATTTCAGATTTTTAATTTCTTAATGGTACACTTAGATTTGTAAGGGAAAAAAACCTCTCCCAAACCATCCTCAGATAACACAATCTAGCATTAATCGATTTTCTTGACTTCTAACTCTCCATAAATATCAGAAAAGGATATCTGGAAATATTTCATCAAAAAAATAAGGGAACAAGAAGCTATTACTTTGTCATCAATCCAAAGTCCAGAAAGAAGTAACCTAAAAGCAACAGCAATAGCATTTAGACTTATATACCACTCTATAGTGCTTTACAGTAAGGGTCCCCAACCCCCGGTCCGTGGACTGGGCTGCGGCATGCCAGTAGCCGGTCTGCACAAACAATCAAAGCCCTATACGCAAGATGCAGGCAGCACATGAAACCAGGCCCCCTCCGTTCTGTGGAAAAACTCTCTCAATGGAACCGGTCCCTGGTGCCCAAAAGGTTGGGGACCTCTGCTTTACAGCCCCTCTCTAAGCAGTTTACAATGTCAGCATATTGCCCCCAACAATTTGGGTCCTCATTTTACCAACCTCAGAAGGATGGAAGGCCGAGTCAACCTTGAGCAAGTCAGGAACAAACTGCTGGCAGTCGGTAGAGTTAGCCTGCAATACTGCACTCTAACCACTGCTTTTCTGATTCTATTTTATTCTATTTATGATCAAATAAATTTGAGTCAACCATAGCTTCAGCCCTCTATCATCCAACCCAGAATTTTTAGAGATTGAACGGCACAGGTATCAGTCAGGCAGACTTTGGGAACAGAACCAGCTCTAAAGTCTTGATCTAAACTTTGGTAAATGTGAATGCATGCTATTTGAGTGCCATTTCCAAAATATGATAATAAAAATACAATTTACCTGAAGTATTACAAGAGCATTTTCTATTGACAGATCATCAGAGGGTAAACCTTCACTTTTCCAAATCAACTGCTCACTCTCTGTGCATAGGAACCGCCTAAGATCAAATTCTTAAAAAAAAGGGTTTTGTTTTAATGTTCCCGAGTTTGCTTAGCATTGAACATTTCTCATAAGTACCTAAGACTTTTATACATTACTGCAAATAAATCATATTGTATCATATGCCATGATTGCTTCATACTATGCATCTACCACTTCCTTAGGAATTATTGATGACTGTGTTAAATATGACATACATTTCATATATGTTTAGAGAGAATAGAGAGATTATAAAATATAATATTTATAAAATATAATTAGCAGGAACAGAAAATCTGTCTGGATTTAAACATTAGCTTCAATTCTTGAAAATAAGGTCTAAGATCAAAGAATCCTTAAACTGGTACAGATACAAATATATGAGCTGCTTCAAAAGAAAAAAGAGGGGGGAAACGACAAAGGAAAAAAGAGAAAAGAAAAAAAACGTTTTGATTATTGAATCCATCCATAACAAACTTATAATTATACAGTCAGAAAGAAATACATTTTATTACACTTAATTTATGTTCTATGAGCAACGATTAATTTATCTTGGTATAATACAGAAAGACTGAAGCTGCTTGTAGTAAGCAAGAACCATCCAATCAAGAATACACTTCAATATTTCCCTGAAATTTTTGCTCCTATTGCAAAGGAACCTTAAAACTGAACTTGACTAAACTAGTAAATATGATTTTTCCAAAGAAGGAAGACCTAAACCTAACTTGGGTTACAACAATGAGATCTCGCTCCTCTGCCTGCCACTCCCAAAGCCTTTAAAACTGAACAAAATGAGGCAAAATATTTTCTTTGCCACTCAGAGAGCAGGTATTTATGCTAAGAAATGTTTTTTTCTAAGTTTTGAATAGGATATTTCTTGTCTTGGGACAGAACAAAGCAAAAGCTTATAAAGAACACAGTATTCTTATACCATTTCCTTTCACTATCTTAAGATGAAAGGCTGCATATGTTTTCGTCCCTTCTGCACTCAGTTTGATATAAAGAGTCATACATTTCTGAAGAGCAGGAATTGCATACACAATTTTTTTTATTGTACTTCTCCTGTGATTATGTTCTTGGGAGTTGATAAGAAATTGTGTTTAAGGTGGTCTAGAACTTAGCTTCAAGGCAATGATCTTTGATTTCTTGGGAAACTTGTGCTTTGAACCGATAAAGGAACAGGTCTTCTTTTTTTTCCCTTTCTTTGGGGTGGAGTTGGGGCAACTGAATGGAGCTGTTTACTGGCCAGATGCCCTTCCTGACGCCTATGCGGAGTTCGCAGGAGATATTTTTTCTTTGCACCCTGATAGAGAAACATCTGTCGCTGCCTATGATTGAATAGGTTGCTAAGTATTTTCTTCCCATCCATTAACCACTTAATATCAGTACAGATTTATGTTAATGTTAAGATTTTGTGTCACACTGAAAATAATAAAAAAGCAGAACAACAGAACAACTCTCACTTTCAAGACCAGCAGATTTTGTCCATGAATCCAAGCTTGCTTTTCTTTGGTCTTCAGGTGCAGCTGAGAGGTAAGTAATAAATGCTGCAGACAGTTGAGCTCTTCTTGGCAGTGTACTTAATTCATCTGCTATTTCTGAAACCTGAAACAATTTCCAATATGATTGTTTATTGATGTACCTAGTCAATATATTGATATGCTAAACAACCAGATCTTTGCACAGAAGGAAAGTTAAATCACAGTTTGTGCAATTTGCTTCTTACTCTCCAAAACTACAATGGATCTTAAAGACCAGCATATTGTGGAAACACTCTCCATCTTTCTTATGTACCAAAGTTTTAATGACTAACATGAAGAGCTCACGTTTTAATTTATCTTTTTTTATGTTTAAGCAAAAAGGCATTATTTAATTCGGGTATGGCAACATTTTAATAGCTGAAGGCTGTACTTAACATTTTGGAGAACCGAAGAATGGTTTAAATGATGCAATAAATGTGACAGGGCTGGGATTTCTGTTGTTTTTATTTCCTGGGATTGGGAAAGATTTCTGCACCTTTGAGTTTTTCTAAAAATGTTCATCCTATTTTAAGCTTTAGTCTATAAAATTAGAGGATGAAAGAAAATTATTTCCTAATTAATCAGCAAGGAGTTTCATATTCATCACAAAGAAACAAGAATCACAAGAATTGAAGGAGGCTAAAAATGCTTTCTGGAGTAAAACATTTTTGAAGTAAAATGGCAAAAAATATGGATCTACTGAAGATTTAATAACCAACCTGTGCATTCCATCTTTTATGCTCCCTATCAAGCTGTTTAATCAGTATCTCTGCAGCTTTCACCGTCTCTTGAGCTTTCACAAGTTCTGTTTCCAGTTTAGCAGCTTCACTGGTTCTGGCCTGGAACCTGCACACCAATTGCATTTTTAAGATATTCAACTAATAAAGGCAAGTTGAAGTAAAGTATAATTCCATTTCAACAAGAAAGTGTTAATTTAATACAAAAACAGTATTAGAATAGTATTAACAAGTCTTAAGTACATACTTATCTTTTAATTCTGCCACTTTCTGACCAACAGAATTAAGCAAATCTTCTAACTTCTGTTTTCTATCTTCTGTTTTTCTGAGATTACTAAAATATATGAGAAGTATTAATTGAAGTATGTACAAAAACAAACAGTAACATAAAAAAACAATCAATTGCCAGAAATTAGCATTTTTATCAGCCTCTTTCAGAGACCAAACAATGCTAAATTAGTGATCTAAAGTATAATACGATTCTGGAGGGACGTTAAAGGCAACAAAACCTTGCCATTTTCTATCACTAGAGCTTTGTGTCTTGATCGCAGTTTCTGAGATTTTATTTTAACTAATAAAACTTTAGTGACCTAAAAAAAAGTCTGAAAGCCCCTTCCTTAGAACAATTTTCTGAGTCCTTAGGTGTATTAAGCAATACACCTAAACAAAATAAGTAAGCAGACAAAGCACAAAATGGGATTTAGAAATCGCAATGCTTTTTCTGAGGAAAGATGCTTTAACAGGCAGTATTTTGAAAGCAGACTTGAACACAGTGTAGCATTCTTTCCAGAAGAGGCTACATTTGTTTTTAAAATTTGAGCCAAACTTTCTTCTTTCAAATCAGGCAAAGAAAGGAAAGTTTTCCTCTTTTAAATGTAATGGTTCTCTTGCATTTCAGAATTATAATGAAAATGATGTAAATACATACATAGCTCTTTATGCTTCATACACTACTTACGCTTGTAGACCGGATTGTTCGGTTTCCAGAGGCTGAATTCGTTCTAGCACATATGAGTACTGAACGTTGGCCTTAACCCAGACTGCTAAGGGTGCGGCTGCAATACTGGCCCTTTTTGCATTCTGAAATATTCAAACATATAGGTGACCTGAAGCTAATATGCACCAGAGGTAACATCTAAAATACACTCAGAAATAATATACTACCATTGATATTCATTGAATAACCAGCATATCTATTTTGGAAATTTAAAACTAATAATAAAATGTTGTTCTGTTGTGCAAAAACTAAATGTGAAAACATTTTCTTTTTCCCCAGCTATTGCTGTGCAAGTTATTATGTACTGAGTAAAGTACGTATAGTTTCAACAATGAACGACTTATTTAATTAATATTTGTTGAACCTGTCCAATCCTGCCTGAGCAGGGGGTTGGACCAGATGACCTCCAAGGTCCATTCCAACTTTATTATTATTACTATTAGTACTACTACTACTACTACTACTACTACTACTACTACTACTACTACTATTATTATTATTATTACCTTTGAGTCAAATGATGCCTTATTTTTAGCTAGAAGATCTTCTACACTCTCACGAATTTCCTTTGGAATATTTCTAGCATCAAAAGTTGCGATGTCTTCTCTCACACCTCTTTTTGCAAGGAAACTGCAGAATACATATTAAATAATCATTCCAATGTGGGAAAGCAGTTTAGTGAAAATAGTTAATGAGTCTATGAATAATCTATTGTTATTATTACAGCCTTTTTCTGGCATTCGATGAAAATAAATTAGGATTTCAAAAGAAAGAGAACATTGTCATCTTCTATTACCTCTTCATGCTCACCCACGATGTATCAAAGATGCCCATCAATCGTAAGACACCTTCCAGTATGTCCCTAATGATATCAGGTGGCATACGTAAAGAACGGATTTCAGACAGAGATTCTGGTTTGATATTTCCAACTGCTAATTTAGCTTCATTAACTAGTGGCTAAAACAGAAAACAAAAGGGAAAGGATTAAAGCTGCTTAATTTTTAACACAACAGTTTTTTCTTTTTAACCAAAGAATTCAGCAATATCTTCATAATCAAAACTTAATTCAAGATAGATGACATAAGAGTCGAAATTTCACTATAATGCTGGGACTATAATCATTGGTACTAACTCTTTCCTCCTCATTTTCCTACTTTGTTCTTAACCATAGCATCTTTCTTACTCTCTAAAGTCATTTCTACTCCTCAAATCATCTCTTTCACAATAGTGTTTCTATTTCCAGAGGAACAGAAAGCTATGGGTTCTCTTGCCTATTTGGGACCAAAGCATAGAAGACACACAGTTTCAGTATTTAATTAAAGGACTAACAACAACCACAACAATCGAGGTCTAAAACAGAAAATTTGGAAGACATAAATAGCTAGATATTAAAAAAATTAATAAAGAAAATGCATCAATTAAAAAGAGGTAATCAGAAAATCAATGAAATCTTTCTTCTTTCCGCTATGTGTTCAAAATGAACAGTGATTTAATGTGTGTGTGTGTGTGTGTGTGTGTGTGTGTGTGTGAGAGAGAGAGAGAGAGAGAGAGAGAGAGAGAGAGAGAGAGAGAGAGAGAGAGAGAGAGAGAGAGAGAGAGAGCCATTTGTCTGAAATGGTATAGGGTTTTCTGCCTGAGCAGGGGGTTGGACTAGATGACCTCCAAGGTCCCTTCCAACTTTATTATTATTAGCTTGTCTCAGTACTATAATAAAGACAAAAGTTGTTTCAGAAGCTTATGTGAAATGATACAAATATTCTCAGATTTTAATATGTTTTCTATAACTCAAGGCTAATTATTGCTCAAATGCTCTTAAAATCTTAATGTTCTTTATTGTATCAAAAGAAAAATAACAGAGAAACAAACAAAAGCCTACTCTTTAATAGGATAGCAATATTGTTTTTTTAAAAAAAATTGATTACCTGAACCTCTTTTAGTTCATCCTCAATTATTTTTTTTCTTTCTTCAATTTTTACTACTTCTTGTGCTATTTTCTGTTTTATTTTTTCCATTTCTGATTTTTGTTCACTTGCATCCTACAAAACAGGCATTAGTCACGGCATCAGTTCAGACACCTATAGTTTCTTCAGAGTGAATGCAGCCATTTTTCTTTGCAACATGAGATTTTTATCTTTCATTGAAATCTTATACTATTCTTATAGTCTTCGAAACTGAACAGCTGCACTACGCGCCCACCTATGTACAGAATATATGACCCTGACATTTGGACAACATTTTTGACAATAAAGATGAAAATAATTTCTTCTTCTGTAAGAAACATTTACAGCAGTAATTTAACAATGGTTCAAAATTACTAAAAGCTGTCTCATATTGATTTGGGTATAAATAGATTTTGCCTAAAATCTAACAATAATTTTGCAAAGCTACCAATCTAAAATATTTTTCCTCTATTTGTTTTCTTTCCAAAGTTAATTCTTGTAGAAATTCCTGGTCAGTTTAGAGCTAGTGCAGTTTTCTATTATTGACCATATAATACTAATCTTTTTTGCTAACCATCCTTAAAAGGCTTTGCAGAGAATTTTTAGAAAGTCTTTATTCTGTCAAAGCACATGATGTCCTTGTACTTTTGCAACTTCCTGCACTTTTACCTGCATAGAAACAGTGATTTCTTGGAGAGCAGCATCAGCTTCATCTTGCTTTGTTTTGAGTAATATGCCTTGTTCTTCAGCTTTTCTGTTTAATTCATCAACAAGTGCTTTGGCTTCATTTAATTTAGCTACTCCAGCCTACAATTTATAAAGAGGTGTTGGATGAAACTTATAGTCCCATAAACAGACCATTCTTTCACACTAAATATAGGTAGTCCTCTAGATATGACTGTACTGAAGCCTGCCATTGGAGGCTCCCATGTCATGACAGCTGTCAAGTGAAGCATCTCACTTAATGACCCTCCATCTCTGCTCTCCCCAATGCAGTAATTAAACATGCAAGTTGTTAAGTGGAGCGTGGGATGCCTCAGGAGTGGGGGAGGCCCTTGCAGGCCTAGCACAGGCCCAGGACCCCTGCCATACTTCTCCCAAGGCCTCCCCCACCCTAAGACATCCCATGTTCCACTTCCCATCACTTGGATCTCCCCAGGCCTTTTCCCATTTCACCGGGTCCCCGCAGGCCTTAGGCTTGAATCCCATCCCACCAGGCTAAACACCATCCTTCTCACTTTCTTTTTGAAGAGCTCCAAGGCCTTCCAGACGGCCAGAATGGATGGCTTTATCATGCAGCACAATTCTGGAAGCGGCAGTGATATTTACAGCTGCCTAATGGAATTTGGTTGCTGGAAATATGGTGGTCATCTCCTGAATCGCTCCATGTGTCTAAGGGACAAAACAACCTGTTCTGCTTCACTAACCTAGTCTGCACGGCCCTTTGGAAATCTCCATGGCTCTGCAGACCAAGTTATATTTTACATTGTCCGCAGCTCCTCTAAGCCTCCTCCCTGACCAATCCTGTCAAGATTGTCTTGCCTGACTTTCTGAGCTCAGATCTTCGTATCCTGGAAAGATCCAGAAACAGAGACTGGTGGAAAAATCCAATCAACCAGACTGATATTTTCAACATTGAGACTACTTTCTGAAAATAAAAAACCATAGTTAACCTTTTGGGGAGGCTGAGGCTACAAAGTAAAAGAAGCCACCCAACACATGCGGGCAGAACTGGGGAGTAGTAGGTTATTTGTGTTTTAACTACGTTAGGTCTATTTTAGGATTTACGCTACTCTCAGTCATATGAGGAAGGCAAAAGGATGATTCAGGAGACATGGATTGCTTAATCCTAAACTACAGGAGGACAAAAGTAAATCACCAGTAGGATACTGCAATGTTCAGATAAGCAGGAATTTTTCTCAAGTACATGTATACCAATAAAAGTAACACAGCAAAGAAAGAAACTGAACAAAATAATTAAGGGATTCCTATGATGTTGCATAATAACCACATTTTTTCAACTTATATAAAAAGAAGTTCATGGTGGATAAATATTTGCATCATTTTGAAAATATAATGCAAATCCAAAAAAATCAAGCATACCTGCAAATGACTTTGCCTTTTTATCAACTCTGTCCTTTTGCTGTTATGAATGGCAAGATATGTATGTAGAAAAGTCATGTATCTTCTGGGTGTAGCTGCATATACTTTACATGAGTCGTGAATTGTCAAAAAGGACTTAATAAATTCCAAGTCACCTAAATTACAAATGCACCAAGAATAAACAACATAAGTACTGCTAAAGACAACGCTGATATTGAATAAACAGAATGAAATGATGATTCAAATATAATCCATTATTTTTAACATTAATTTTATCCTTTTGCAGGTTTCATTTTCCATGTGGCTATGTTCAACACATATGATAAAAGCCAATTTGACTTCTCAAACATTTCCCGTAGAGTGACTGTAATACTATAAATAATATTTTTCTCATTTCTCAGAAGTTTGGTATACGTTTATGAAAAATGGGGAATGTTACATTTACTCCATTGGATTTATGCTCTTGTTAAAGAAAATGCACTAAAAACTGTATTATAGAATAGCAACTTGCCAGAGTTCTTTTTTTGGTGCTCCTTTGATGTTTTAGCTGATTTTTCTTTTTCATCTGCTTCAGCAAATAACATCTCAGGTATCTAGAATATAAAGTGTAAGCTAAGAACAAGCAGTCCTGTTAGAATAATTTCTTCCCCTAAAAAATGGTCAGTGGCTTTATGGCTTCATGGTTTCTTCAGCTTAAGAAACATTGCTGACTCATTGTATGGCTGGCTTAGTTAAATTATACACACTGAAAAGATGGAACTCAACAAAAAATGTAGAAATAGCTTTTTGCCAAGATTCAGCTGAAAGGAGATTATATGCTTTCCATATTTTAAGGCACAGTTTTCACAGATATGGAAAGGAGCTATGAATACTGTGAGGAAAGAAGCTGGCAACATCGGAAGTAAAAAGCCTGACACCAGAAAGAACAATTATCAAGAGAGTACTCAAGTGCCAAGAAACAGGAGGCAAAATACTAGCACATAACAGCAAAAAAGACTAATGCAAAATTTAAAGCCTGGATCTGATATACTGTAGAACCATCGGTACAGTAGATTCCACAGTAGCTGCCTTTCATTATAAGAACTCCAATCTCATCTTTAATGAAAGTGACTCATCTACTTGACCCTTGTCCTTGAAACTTCCACTGCTAAATTCATGACTGTGCATTTGTGCTCCTGGAAAGAGATTTATCGTTGTCTCCAGGATAGAGCATTGAAACTACCAATCTAGAGTTCTCTAAAACAAAAAAACAGATATTAGATTCATAAATTATTCAAGGATACTCCAAGGATACATTGCTAACCATTTCAAATGTATGTCATCTCTATTTTATAATCTAAATTAAATTTTAGGACCAAATTAAATAATAAATATGTAAGGCCAGAACTCAAAAAGAAAATATTATGGTGAGTGTGTCCTTGTTTCTAGTTCTTGCACTTACCTTTTTCATACTGCTTTCAGACCAGCCTTCCATCCAGAGCACCTGACACTTCTTATGAAGTGCAGGATTACTTTCACAATTTATTGTGAAATTTAAATTAGTAGAATCCATAATCATTACAACATGAAGATTCTGCTGAATTCCTAAAAGATTACAAAAATAGTGTAACAAAAATAAATATTATATAAAATTATTCCTAGATAAAATTACTGGCAACTACTTCAAACAGAGAGAGCTAGTTTGGTGTAGTGGTTAAGGCATCAGGCTAGAAACTGGGAGACCATGAGATCTAGTCCCATTTTACTCATATAATCATCTGGTGACTTTGGGTTATTCACTTTCTCTCAGCCCTAGGAAGGGGACTCTCCTGAAGAACATAACCAAAAGAAAAACAAAAAAAAACCCTGCAGGGACTTGTCCAGGTAATCTCTGAGAATTGAACACAATTGAACATAAGAAAAAAATCAAACTACTTTTAATATTTGGATCATAAATTTAAAAAATAATATATTTCCCGATAATAAATAAACATATCTATATCTTGCACCTCACAAATGGAGCTACAAGTAACCTATGTGTTGCACTGTGACTTAATCAAAATCTTGGATCTTAGTGTCAGGAACTTGAATTATTTCTATTTAGCCATAAATTCAGTTAAAGAAAAAAACTAATGAGCAAGCAATGGTAAGAATTTAAGTTTAGTTTACATTCTCCCCAGAAACTCTTTGGGGTGTTTGAAATGATTTACTCACAAATAGTTGTTTAAGAATGGGATTGTTGTTCATTCACAAAAAGGATGCCATGGCAGACATAATTAATGATAATTTCTGATATACCAGAATGTTCAATGCCATCCCCTTCACTACCCCCATCACCCTAGCAGAATACTCCCATCTTGTCTATCTTAAATATTGCCCCTTTTCTGGGAAAATGGACACAATTCCAAACAAAGTACTTAATTGCAACAACCTCCAATTCCTATTTTGTAAGAAACTATATGGAGTCCAATGACATTAACACAGGGGTCTTCAAACTTGGCCCTTTTATGACTTGTGGACTTCAACTCCCAGAATTCCTCAGCCAGGCATGCTGGCTGAGGAATTCTGGGAGTTGAAATCCACAAGTCATAAAAGGGCCAAGTTTGAAGACCCTTGCATTAATACATGTATGATACTGAAGGCTAGCACTTCTCTTCGCAGCATGCCGGTTGCTTACTTTTTTTTTTTTTAATGTTAAAAAGTCTGATGGGAAACTGTTAAATGCCAAGCAATGTGTAAAATGTTCTAACAGATATGTTAAAGATTTTCTTGAATCAAAGATTCTAGCCACAATGAAATTAATTTTAAAATTCAATTGTAAACTAAATATATTCAGTAAGAAAAATCCCATCAGAACAGTTATGATTATTTATGATCGCTTTTCACATTCAATTTGAATGTATCTTTTTTCATTATTTTAGTTAATAGCTCATATTACTATATGGACACATTCACTTACTGTAAGTAAAATAGTTGAAAACTGGTCCTGTAAATCCATCCTGTGATGCTTGATCTTTCAAAGGGGATAGTAGTGGTTCTAATTCTTCTATTGTGTACAATCCAGAAACTTCTCCTATTTCAGATAGTTTTCACAATGTTTTACATGTGCCAAATTAAAATCAAATTACTACTATATGTTTAAACATTATTTTGTAAGAAGTTTAGGGAAATTTTATTAATGTCAAAAATAATTAGATTCTAAGGAAAAGGAAATTATAACTAAATATAAATTATTATTACAATAATTTTCAGTATATATCATATTTTCCATTTTCACTTTAGGTTAAGCACATTATAGGATATTATTTAATCTTTGAGTTGTAGAGTGTGGAAAGGGAAGCTCAAGATTTGCAGAAGTTTGCTCTCATAACACTAAATTGTTTTGACTTACATTAGGAAAATGCCCATTCTCTTAATCTGATTTTGCAGAGCATGTTTCCAAATTTTAAAAATATTTGCATGTAACAGAATATATAGTGTCCAATGCAGCACTAACAACACTGAGAAGTTGTAAACATCTTATACTCAATCTATTTATGTTTTCAATAGACAACCCATGATCTACTGGCTCATCCTTTCAGAGATATTTCCTTACCAGATTCCTCAATGCTTTCAATAATGACAGAGCTTCTAATGTATTGCTTTCACTGGAAAAGCTGGGATACCTTCAGACATATATCTGCCTTGAAATAGCCCATGTTTTACTGTACAGCAGCCAAACATCAGCACAGGAAATATTTTATGACATTTTATATTATGTCATAAACTGCTTTATGAGGTTTATGTCACATAATGTTTTTTTTAAATGCCATATTTCAATCCCTCAGGAATGATAGATCTCAGATTTTAGACACATTCTGTAAGTTAGCCCATTTGAGGTACCTTGGTTCAAAAATTGTTGCTCTGTGATGTACCATTTTGCTCAATTAAGGATTACAGTACTGAGAGTTTTTGTAGTGCATAGACTCATTATAGTAGAATCTTTTCAGTGATCATTTGAGAGCAATGTGTATTATCTCTAAACTGTTATCAAATTTTGCAAAATATTATTATTAATAATCTAACAATAGAATCAGACTTTGTAATTCATCACATCTAATACATTTTATTTTACACTACAGACCCAATGTCTAGTTATTATTTTAAACAATTTGTAGTGATTTTATTACAAGCTGTGACCCAATTATAGCTTTCTGACCTGATGATAATAAACTGTTGATCATCTCAAGAAAAGTAGACTGGACAAATTGATAGTCTTCCAATAATAGTACAACATGCTGAGCTTCAATTCCTGCAAGTTGCATGACCTGGAGAAAAAGAATTCTTTCTTTATAATCTGAGACTAAACTAGAAAAAAAATTCAGGCTTAATATTATATAATACAAAACCTAAATTTTTAGACATATATAACAAAAAATATCTCTGGTATGGTACATCCACTAAAACGAGAAGGACTTTAGGCAGTTTACAAAACTTACAGATAAAAAGAAATGGAAGAAAATATAAAAGTAATTAAAATAGTAATCTAATACATTTTTATTCAAATTAATGCTAAAATTTTAAAACTTTATTGAGTATGGCACCGCTGCTTTATTATAATATCTTCAATATCCTCTGGAAGAGCCACTTTTTCACTTGCTTCTAGAAGCCGTAGGTTTGGGGTGGGGTATTCATCAGGGTGCAAGCTATTCCAAAGGGGGATATATAGAGAATACCCGCTGCAAGGCCAGCTCCGGTTAGTTAAACGAGTTTAGATAGATTATTATATTGATTTGTTCTTTTCTGACTATAAACTGTCTCAAGTCCTTTGAAAAAATAGATGGTGTATAAATAATTCGCAGATAGGTAGGTTCTCTAAGAACAACTTCATATTTTCTCAGATAATATGGCTACTTTGCCAGCTGCAGCTGTCAACCATCCCTGGTAAATCAGACAGGAAACACAACTATATGAGCTAATTCCCACCATCATTTTTAACTGCCGGATCAATTAGGCTGGGTCCTTATTAGGTTTGTTCCTCTGACTATTAATCTATTAGGGGCGTCTCCCTCTCTTGTCTGATTGTTTCCTAGGCCAGTGGTGGCGAACCTATGGCACGGGTGCCAGAAGTGGCACTCAGAGCCCTCTCTGTGGCATGCACACCGTCGCCCCAGTCCTAGGCCTTCAGCTGGGTTTTATAAAATCTTTTCGCTTTAGGTTTCCACTGCCGTGTGCAAAAAAAAAAAAAAGGTTCAATCAATCAGTCAATTTCAACTTCTCGCGGGAAAAAAAAAGATCTTGCAAAGTTGGAATTGATTGAACTTTTTAGTCCCACCCAGTCTGCAGTTACCGCCACAGCCACGCCCACCCAATGGGCCACACCCACCCAATGGGCCACACCCACCCAATGGGCCACACCCACCCGGCATCCGACGATGCATAAATGGGTTTTGGATTACAGTTTGGGCACCCGATCTCTAAAAGGTTTGCCTCTGTCCTAGGCAGTATCTCTTCCCCTTGTCCCCCAAGGTTATTTATGCATTCTATTACAACAGCACAATCTCAGGAAAAAACATGTTTGGTTTAAGATGTTGCCTATAGGTTTGACATGCTTACTCCTGCTATGCTCAGGAGAATCTTTATCCTATGATTTCCAAGTGCTACACAGCCCTAATAATAATAACTTGGAGGTATTATTAGTCTGTTTGATCTTAAAGCATTTCATTGGGGTTTTGGCATTATTTTACATGTCTTATTTTAAGCATTTAAGTGCTGGATGTTTATCTGATATATTACAAATGAATTAAAATATATTTAGGACAAATAATGTTACTATGTGAAAATAGTGAAATAACATCATCACAAATCCTTCAGCTGTAACTCCTACTGCTTTATATGGTATCAGAAAGAAACAAAACCAGCCGTAGGGATTAAACAGATAATTTGAAAAACATGAAATATTAACCTAGAATCTATTCCATTCTATTCCAAAATAAATGTTTTGGAGTTTTAAATAACTTAAAAGATCACTTAATAATTTTATCCTCAAAAATGTGATTCAGTTACATTCAGTTTGCATAGACATGCCCACAGATCCAATAACTGACTACCGACAGCCCTATGGTGCTGGTATCTTCTAACTGTGCACTCTTTTATTTACTTCCTCAAGAGACAATCTTTAAATGATACAAATATTTTATAAAACTTACATGTTTCAAATCATTTTTGAACTGTTTCATTTCATAGCCTCTGGAAATCCTGGGTGTAATCAGAACAGCTCCATGCATGTGACTGACTAAAGATGTAATGGTTCGACGACCCACTCCACTCTGCCCTGCTAACAGAAGTGATCCTCCAGGAAAACTCAATACTCTATCAATTCTAGACACATAATCAAAGACTTCTGTGAAAAGTAAAATCTCTATTTCATGGTTATCTCGTCCATAATGAATAATGCCCTAAGGAGAAAAAAAAAGTTAGTCGATATATGGAAGTTGAATAATGAAATGAAACAATACAGAACACTTTAGAAAATATTGTTCTTGGAATTGCATTTCTGTGGGGTATATAAAACATTGAGAAAATCTAGTGGACATGGGACATTATGAAAATCTTTCATGTCCTTTTCGTTCATTTGTTTTTTGAGTTAGTGTGGTCTCTTGGCAACTGCCTGGACTAGTCCCTGCAGTTTTCATATCTTACAGCTCATTAATTCATTTTTCAAGAAAGTAAAATCAAGCAATATAGAAATGGTTGTGTTTTAAAATGTTTACACTCCTGCTTGGCTTGCTAAATCTTGAGACAAACCTGTCCAAATGGGAAATTACCTAAATCTGTTCAAATTCTACTGCTCATTAATTCATTCTTTTGAGAATTCCCATAATCTTTATTCAGGAAGCAATGTTTAAAAAGCTAGAATATGGCAGGGTAATTAGATTTGGTGGCTCAACAGAAATGCTTTTGAAAAAAGGACATTGATTGCATTGCTATTTTAGCGCTAGTGTTATTTCTGGTGCTCCCTTGGGGCTCTTCCACTGGGTCTGCTTACTATGCCATGAAGATACTCCACTCACTGCTTTCTCCTAAAGGACACTTTCTCCTAAAAGACACTCTTATTTCATAGGCAGCCAACTGCTGAAGTAGGCTAACACCCTTGAGGGAGATACTGGTATAAAAATAGCACTTTTTTCTGGGAAAATAGGAAAAGATCCCCATCTGAACAATTCACAGTGCATGGAGAAGGTGTTTATGTTGATATAATCTTAATGGAACTGCATCTACATGGAGGCATGTGTGTAATGGGGTGCCCTGGGGCTCTGATCTGGGCCCAGTGCTCTTCAACATCTTCATCAATGATCTGGATGAGGGGATAGATCGGGAACTCATCAAATTTGCAGACAAACCAAGCTAGCAGGAATAGCCAAGAAGATAGTCTTAAGATACAGAAGGATCTTGACAGACTTGAACATTGGGCGCTATCTAACAAAATGAAATTCAATGGTGAAAAAAGTAAGGTTCTACATTTAGGCAAGAAAAACCAAATGCACGGGTATAGTATAGGTGGTACCTTGCTCAATAGTAGCAACTGTGAGAGGGATCTTGGAGTCCTAGTGTACAATCACTTAAATATGAGCCAGCAGTGTGCTGCAGCTGCCAAAAAAGCCAACACAGTGCTAGGTTGCATTAACAGAGGGATACAATCAAGATCACGTGAAGTGTTAATACCACTTTACAATGCCTTGGTAAGACCACACTTGGAATACTGCATCCAGTTTTGGTCACCGCGATGTAAAAGAGATGTTGAGACTCTAGAAAGAGTACAGAGAAGAGCAACAAAGATGATTAGAGGACTGGAGGCTAAAACATGTAAGGAACGGTTGCTGGAATTGGGTATGTCTAGTTTAATTAAGAGAAGGCCAAAGGGTGACATGATAGCAATGTTCCAATATCTCAGGGGTTGCCACAAAGAAGAGGGAGTCAAGCTATTCTCCAAAGCGCCTGAAGGCAGGACAAGAAGAACGGATGGAAACTAACCAAAGAGAGAAGCAATCTAGAACTAAGGAGAAATTTTCTGACAGTTAGAACAATTAATCTGTGGAACAATCTGCCTCCAAAAGCTGTGAAAGCTCCAACACTGGAAGTTTTTAAGAAGAGACTGGACAGCCATTTGTCTGAAATGGTACTGTATAGGGTTTCCTGCCTGAGCAGGAGATTAGACTAGATGACCTCTAAGGTCCCTTCCAACTTTATTATTATTATTATTATTATAAAGCTCACAATCTCCTTCACTAAAATTGGCCTGACAGATCTGCTAAGAATTTGTTCCTTTTGGTCCAGTCCCTAAGTTCACTGCCTGTTCTATGCTGCTGTTTTAGCTGTTTTTAATTGGGTTAGTTGACAGTTGTCCTAAAGACAAATCTCTGAAAATGATTACCTTGTTCTTTGCTTGACACATGCATCTGAAAGTGTAATAGAACAGTAACAGTGTAACAGTAATGGAAAGGACCAGCAGAATTAGAAGTTCTATATGCATCGCATCATATCGCACTGGTGTCAGAGGCATGAAGGCATTTCTAGATTGAAAGGATCAGCCAGTGACATCACTGTTGCCTAGGGGAACACTCAATTAGGGGGTCCTTTAATGTCCCTTGAAGGAGCTGGAGAGAAGGATGGGAGTTCATCCCATCCCACAGCAACATTTGGGTCTCAAACACAAGCTTGTTGCTTGTCAAGCCAATGTTCTAACTGTGTGAGTCACCATGGTCTCATGTATGTATACAGTATATTCTATATATTCCATGAACATTCAATCTCCTCAGAGCAATATAATCTTAACATGCAGAACATAACTTGTCATTCTGGAAAGTTACCCTTTGAAAGATTATTGCTATTACTGTTGTTATGAAGACACTTTTGAAATATATAGACAAATGTGAAAACCACTGAATTCCCAATGATAAAAACTCTTTTGAGTCATGTGCCCTAAATCTGAAATAAAAAATCTTTGAAAATGTATATGTGTGCTTATATGTGCTTGTTGAGTGTGTTTTAACATACCTTCCTGATAATATCTTTTAAGTCTGTTGAGTTAAGTTTGCCAAGTGGCCTCCCATGTGGTGGCAGGGTCTGTCCTGGAGCCATGATGGTGCCTAATTCATGGTGCGCTCCCCATGTCACATAAAAGGTATCTGTGTAAATACAATGGAATTATTCTTCACATTCTGAAATAATCCTGATTGCAAAAGAGGAAAACAATCTACAATATTTTATTTTACCTGCCATGTTGTCCAAAATATCAGATCCCCAATCTCCTTGAAAGACTTTCATTAAAATATTATCAAATGCATGAACTTCTTTAGCACCGACAATTTTGTCACGGAAAAGCCGTTTTGCTTCATATGCAACAATTTCCAAGACAGTATCTACCGAGTGTGTGAATCCGCCTGTGAAGTACACATTCACAACATGCCATTATAAATTATAGTATTCAAATTCTGAAATTCTGCACTTCAATTTAAAAATATAAACAAAAAAAGATGTGACATACCAGAAGATAACCATCAAAAGGCAGCAGAGAAAAAAAAATCCGAGAATGAAATATCAGAGTCATTTTATTTTTAAGAATATACAATTCCGTTTACTTTTTTTAATGAATAATTCATACAAAATCCAAGACAAATGTATTTTTATTTAGGTCAGTGTTGGTTAATTATTTAAGAAAACTTGCCACTTAGTCTTTTGGCAAGCAGGAATGCAAAACAATTTAACATGAAGAACTACTGTATTCAGAATGGACTCAAGGTACATTTGTTGGTCATAAGATTATAGCAGTTAAATCTATTTATGTCTGCTCATCCCCAATCAATCCTGACAAACCGTTTAGAGCCCCGAATGCCACTATGTTTAGGGAGTGAGGAGGAATTTAAAAAAAATGTTACAAGTTATCGTTAATCAAAAGTGCTAATCTTTAATACCCTAGAGAAAGCTCATTATTTATAACCGCAAACATAGTTATTATGGAATAAATTAAAATGTTATTTGTGATTAATATTTCTACCTGTTTCCTGAAATCAAACATGACTATTCCTGCTTCCCATATTAGCAAAGACAGCACCAGTCCTCAAATAGTGCAATAGGGAGGTATTTATTAGATTTATACCCTGTTTTATCTTCAGGAGCTTAAAACGGCATACATAATGCTCTTATTTTTCACACAAAAGCAACCTTGTGAGGTAAGTTGGGCTAAGAGAAGGGAGTGTGGTCCAAAGTCACCCAGGGAGCATCCATACTTCCTGAGGAGATATTAGAATTTGGTCTCCCTGAACCTAATCCAATACCTTTACCATGATCCCACAATGCCTCTCAGACCTGGGGTACAACCTTAGTTTGGACAAGAACAAATTATTTGCAGGTGAACCCCCACTAATAGGAACCAGCAGTTCTGCAGCAAACTGCAGTGACACCAACATGAAGATACATATGCTTTAATGTCAAGAAAATGCTGCAATTATATCTTTGAGTCCTGGGGTTTAAGAAATACATTAAGTCACACAACACTGGTATGATGGCATCAATAAACATGTGTGAGCACTTCCCCCCTCTCTTGCCCCATTAAAAATATAAAAAATATAAAAACTGCTGTGTGATCTAATGGCCATGGAATGCTAATTATTACAGGAAACAATGGACAGGAAGAATGATTAAAAACTAGGTAAAAACAATAAAATGAATTTTATAATGAAGGATGATTTCATCAACTGGATTAATGAAAAACATACTGAAACATTTTCTCACTTCTTAACCTTATCTCCAGCTTCCTTTATAAGTATCTCTATAATATCCACAGATAACCTAAGAATGCTAGTCAGAAATAAAAATTGGCAAAAATCATAATTAGGCGTTCGGACATACGAATTAAGCTTGGATTACTCACCTCCTGTTAAATTATATCTGAATAAACCTAAAACCCATTGAGTAAGAATACAGGGTGTAAAAAGGTAGTGGCTGTAGTCATCAACTGTGAATTTGGCTCGAACCTGGAAATACAGATGGTGTCAATTCTACTGTTTTCACCCTGCCCTTATTTTTTGCAACACATTGTAATACTATTCTACATTTGTTCAAAACATTTTATGGATAAATTTCCATGTAAAACAATCACAGCCTAAAGTCTTTAGAATTTTACATTCATTATTAGAGACTTAGATTGGAAGCTCTCTGAAAAAGCAATAGAGCAATGTTACACAAGTTATAGCATAGAGATTTGAATATATTATTTTATCTATGTAAAGCTATCCCAGGAAATGATACAGTGGCAAAGATATTTGGCCCCCAAATACTGTACAATCTACAAAAGGTACCATCATTTTATATTCTCATAAAATCTCTCATACCTGAGAAATAAGTTATTAAGTAAATGTTATATCATATAGAAAGCATATAAAAGGAAAGCATATGGTGCAGTCATGTCAATTAAATGGACTGATGAGTTCATTCTTTCTTGCACACAGTTCAGATACACTAGTTACACAATTTTTTTTATAAGTCTTGATATAAATCAATCTAACGTACAGTATTTTCATCCTAAAACAAACACACTGTGTTTTAGAAATCCTACAAAAGCATTCTGGGCGACTACAGTTTGGCAGAACCAAGTGATTCCATGTGATTGGTCCAAGTTTCAGATGGAAGAAAATTTAGAGTAGCTTCATGGACCAGGCACAACAAGTTTGGTATGCCTCACCCTTCATTTCCTTCCTCCACCACTGTGTTTGCATAAGAAACATTCTTATGTAATTCAGGATTGGTAAAACCAAACTTTGATACAATCTGCAAACTATCATTTATTCTACAAAACACATCAGATAATGGTGAGGCAAATTGTTAAATAATATATGTTTTACTGCTGAAGGGATGACATCCTGAAGAAAGGAAGGAGTAATTTATCAAACATCACCTAAATCAGGCATAAGGGGGGGGAAATTGTCCTACGAAGATTAGGATTAAGAATCTTATTGTTGTGATCATCGGCAGTCTTGTTTCCTGTTAATCTGCAATCATCTCTTAAAACCACACCAGATCTCTGGCAAAACACATTTCATCAATCAAATATGTGTTTAGTTAAGGAATACTTTCTTTATGTCTTGAATCTATTACTAATATATTACCCTGAATCACTCCTACAAAGGTACCACAAGTTACCTCATAATGTATTGTGTATCCTTTGATATAAACAAATCAGATATTTTAATTTCTATATGTTTAAAATAGCTGAGATACAAAATCTGACTTGCCCATCTCCTCCTCATTACTTGTAATAAGAGGAACAGGCAATCATCAGGAAACACAACAAAACCCCAACAAAGAACATCTGTGTTACAGAATAGCTCATTTTAGGTTATACCTGCTCATATACTTGAACCATGGATCCTGCTAACTGGTATATTTTTGCTAAGGATCCCCAAGCAGGATGATTTTTTAGATTCTTGTGAAGAACTGGTTCCAAGTATGCACTGTAAATTGTCTGTAGCTGATCTCTTTCTGGATAACTAAAAAATGAAAGTTTAAAATTCAGTTACAATGTCACATTTATTAAAATCTAAGTTAAGAGCAGAACAGTTGTTATCTGGCTGAGAAACAATGATATCTAGAAAGTATTCTGTAACAAAACCTGGTGCCTGAATACCTGGCCAGATTTGGCCTGTCCCATATGAACTTTGAGGGAAAGAATCACATAGGACCTCACCCAACAAGAGACGATGGGCACTCGTGATACAATAATTGTCTTTAGTTAATTAAATTAGCTTATATGAGCTACTGGTTCTACTGGTTCTATTCTCTGATTTCAAGCTTCCTTGAGTCTTTTCTGAAAATACACAATCTATAAATAACTGCATATATAAATTAATAAGACAAGGCTGGTTTCTCTAGGCATTTTCCTCCTTAAAACCTAAAAGTTGACAGATAACATTTTTCAAAACTCCTTGAACTTTTTCAATTATATTTCATGTATTAAGATATACTCAGAAATAGATGCTGTACCTCCAGAGAGAAATGAAGTACATTTAGATTAAGTATTGAAGTTAATCTCGAGATTGAAGAGGGAAGGAAGGAAGGAAGGAAGGAAGGAAGGAAGGAAGGAAGGAAGGAAGGAAGGAAGGAAGGAAGGAAGGAAGGAAGGAAGGAAGGAAGGAAGGAAGGAAGGAAGGATAGGATAGGATAGGATAGGATGGGATGGGATGGGATAGGTGTACATAGATGCTTACTCAATTGCACAAAGACGGACTATAGAAGTAAATCTAGAAGTAAGTTTATGTCTTCCCACTGTTCCTCCAGCAGACATGGATGCCACAATTTGGATGTTTTCCAACCCAACCCACTCAAGATTGTCATCATAAAATCCTTGATATGTAAGTACCTTGAAAATAAAAACAACAAATATGAATTGTTTAATATCTCTAAGATGCACTATTTGGATTATGCAAAGAGCAATAGAATAATACATTCTTACTAGCTATGACCATTATGGATCAGATTAAAAAAAAAAAGAACATTAAGGAAAATGCCAGGATGCGTATAATGAATAACGATTTATTAAATGTTCCCAATCTAAGCGTCAAAGATTCGTCCCTACATTGGATTGCAGCAAGGTAGTTAGTGAATGGATGTGATGTAGAAACAGAGACACCATTTGGGGCAACTCCTATAATCTCTAATTCACTCCCTATTCCTGGGCATCTGCACTCCAACTCAGGAGATTAATAAAAAAAAGTTTACTATTCACTTTGATTTAATTCCAGTAAAGGACAAAGAGGAAAGGAATACAAAAGTAGACAATGGGATAATCCCGCTGAAAGGAATAAAATAGTGCAGGCTGTTTGTCTTGCCAAATAGCAGTGGCAAGGTGGGAGCCATGCCAGAGATGAAAGCGATAAGCAATTAACATATTAGGGTCAAAGCAGAAAGCCTGTTAATAACCAGCAGCAGCGCAGCAAGTCACAAGCTACTCCAGAGGTTAATAATAAATCAACTTATTACTATCAGAATGTTGTTGTTTTTTTAAAAAAATCTGGAAATATTATATGGATTTTTTGCTGAAAGAAGAAAAAAATGAATTGATGATTTCTGGATTTGAAGATATAGATTAAATAAAGGTGAAGAGATCTGCAAAATATTTAAGGAGGAGGAAGTACAATACGACTGTCAACTGTTGAAAAGAAGATCAGAGGTCATTTATCTATTTCTTAACTTTTTAAATTTCTTGCAATTTTGGGGGGTTTGCTTTTTTCTCTCTTATTCAATTTGATTATTAAAAGTCTTAATAAATATACATTTTAAAAATTTATTAAGGTTAAGCAGGAAGATTGTTAAATTGGGCTTGCATTTGTTAAGCAAGTAGTGAGCTAGGGAGAAATGCTACTCAGGAAGAAATGATTTATAAAAGTAACTTCTCTGCATTAAAAAAGAAAAAAAACTCAGATCAATCATTTAAAATAAAATAAACTTTACAGGTAATCCATCTTTTACGACCATTCATTTAATGACTATTCAAAGTTATGATGGCACTGAAACAAGTGACTTACAACACTTACAACTGTCGCGGTGTCCCTGTGGTCATGTGATCAAAATTCAGACACTTGGCAACCAGCATGTATTGACAATGGTTGCAGGGGGCTTCCAGCAAGCAAAGTCAACAGGAAAAGCCAGATTTGCTTAACAAACACATGGTTCACTTAAGGATTGTGATGATTCACTTAATGACCACAGCAAAAAAGTCATAAAACCAGGCACTGCTCACATAATGACTGCATCCCTTAGTAACTGAAGTTCCGGTCCCAATTGTGGTTGTAAATCAAAGACTACCTGTATACCTCTTGTCATATTATAAACCTAACATTTAATATCAGAAATACAGAAAATATCTGAGGGGACAATTAAACAAACTTATTTTTAAAAAGTTATCTTCAACAAACAACAAATTGTTTATCAACAACGTAAGACAGAGATGAAACACTGTAATTTTGGGGGGAAAAGTATTTATACAAATGTTAACAAAATTCAGTTCAATACAAAATTCAGTTCAATTCTACACAACTACAGTATTAAAAAATGAACAATCTTTTTCAACTCACCTGCTGTAGGAAAGCCACCAATGTACTTGTTCCCCATTTATCAGGCTTAGGCAAATTTATATCTTTTAGATATAAAACCAGTCTTTCACAATCTTTTGGCCTGTATACTCGTCCAGTATTAGTGCTAATTACTAAACATGTCTGACTTAATTTCTGCAAAAGATGCCGAGATGTAGTCTGTGCGCTGCAATGAACTGTAGCAATCTGAGTAGACCGAAGCTGGGAAAAGGCATAACGAAGTAGCATTCTATAAGAATGAAAAACAAAATCAAAATTTAAAATATTTACAAAATTAGATAAAGTATGCCTCAGACTTGTGAACTCTATACAACTAATATAAAATCTTGTATTCATAAATATGTACTTCTCCCCCCAGAAAATGGAACAAGTACTTCCCCCCAAAAGAAAGAGAATAAAATTGTTTTAAAAATGTGCACTATTCCTTTATATATTTTTTTAATTATGAGGGATGTTTCACTCTATATACTTCCCAAAATGAAGAGCCAATTGTTGTTCTAAAATGTAGTTGCTGCTTAGTTATTACATTTTGCTTTATTGCCTTGAATTAATTGACCTTTCACTTAACTCCTTTTGAGAATTTTTCTATTGTCCAATTAGTTCACTGCTAGACTAAATACTACCATTTTTTCTTTGCAGTCCTATATATTATTGGTTTCAAACCCAAGTCAGTTACAGAGTTTATTGTGTGACTTTGTGAGCCAGGCATAATCTCACTCTCCAACGTACTCTACAACATTAATTAGGCAAAGTTTATTACTTTGATACGCAAAGTTGTTTTTATAAAGTAAAATAGAATGTAGAGTCATGCATCCAGAGGAAAGATAGGATACCATGATTACAGTCTTGTAATTTTAAGCTATAGAATAGACTCGTGGCACAAACTTTAATTTCAAAGAACACTTCCACCAATATAATTTTTAACAGCACCACAACAGTAATTAATGTGAAAACACAAATTCTTACCCTTTACCACATCCTTCGGGTCCAACAAGAAGAAATGGTTGCTTGCTATCAAAACCTAACCAAGGCTTAAAGTAATCTAAACCTCTTTGCATATCAGGCGTTTGAATTACTGGAAGTGTCTGAGTATTGCTGAAATCATCCGCTGTAAGGTTTTCAGGCTTTTTCAGTTGGTAGGATACTAGCTGTTGTATATCAGGATCAAAATAGGTATCCATTGGTTTGTTGGGGTTTGGAGGGGATTCTCGGGCCCAAGAAAAAACCTAAACACATATTTTTAAAAGACTAAAGTTAAAATGTTTTTCAAAAACGTGTCCCTATTGTGTGAATTCTTTTTCAAATAAGCAAAGATAAAACATAAAACCCAGAGTATATACTATAAGTAAAATGCTGGGAAGAAAAAATAAATTTGACTATTGGTCTATTCATTTTGATTCAACATAAGTATAATTCATTTATTACATTCAACCACCTGGTTCTCTATTCTTTACCACACTTTAGTATTCCTATCTGGCAAACTGGCTTCTCCATTGCTAGAGGCCTCATCTGACCAAAGTTTTTGTAATGTCCTATATTTAATTAAAATAAATAAAATGCACTGCTTAAAGAAAGAAAAACCCTTTTTTTATTTAAGCGTGAGAAGTGCACAAAAAGACTGTTTTCAGCTTACAAAAACCTTTTTTCCAAAATGTCTTGCTGATACTGGATTTAAAAAGATAAAGGTTGCTTTACATCTACATACTGCGTGTGAAAATCTTCACTGACATTTTCATTAGTATCTCACTGATTGGGAATTATAATAAAGAAAAGCGAACTTACTTGAAGTCATCAGGCAGAGAAAGCAGGTTTGTCATCTAAAAGTTACTATATACTAACACATTCCTCCATTACTATTTTGAAAGAATCCCTNCTTAGTAAATTCTTGTCGTGATTTCATATTGAGATTTCCCCCAAGTCCTCTTATCAGGCTAATTATAAATTGTCCACGTTCAATACATCCATGAAGATGGGACAACCCATTCATCACAGTTCCAACCAAACTTGTTTCTATCACATAGTCATTCTGTAAAATAGATAATCCAATAAGTATTCCAACAGGAGGATTTTAACAAAGACCTTTTAGCAGAAATAAAATACGAACTCTTATTTTTACTATTTATTATCATTCTCAATGATTATCATTATCATTATCACAATTATTATCATTATCATATCAATAATTATTATAACAGTGATCTTAAGAAGTAACATATATACTATTTCTGCTATTTTAAAATATTTCTTTTGATATATGCATAACAGCTATACAATTGTATCTTGGTACCCATTGGTAATTCGTTCTGGAATACATGACAATTATTAAAACCAACAAGTACTGAAAAGCATGTGACTTACCACATGACTTGCTATTTCGACCAGAAGAAATAGCGAGTCACGAGGTAGCCAATGTCAGCAAGTTCTTCCCTGCGCATCAACTACTGGGAGAAAGACAAGGGCCAGGAAAAGATTTCTGCTTCAAAACACATCAAATATTGAATTCAACAAGTTTTGAAGCATTAGAGTGCAGAGGTATGACTATAATTTATTCCCTCAGCAAGATCCAATCCTGCTTAGTTTCTGAACACAGACATCGTGGCTACCTGCTGCCACCTGCTGATCATGAAGCGTCATTAATAAGCTGGCATTTTGCAGGTACAGATAAACTATTGCAAAGATACAAACAAAACAAAAAATGAATGAGGAAGAAATCTAGTTCAGTTAGAAAAAACAGTCAACTAGAAGATGTTAAGATAAATATTAGAAAAAGTACAACTCACCTGCCTTAGTACCCAATTTAAAGCTTTCTCAAAATAATCTCCAATCCAGTTTTCAAGATTATGTCTGCATTCTTCAGGTTGGTTTCTCAACCAAGATCTGATCAGTGAATTAAGATCAGTATCTTCATCACTAGAATGAAATATAGTTCAATTAAAGCAACACATTCTGAACAATTGGGATATAAATATTTTGTAGTAAATGGCTCTCATTCAAAAGTATTACAACAAAATTAAATGCACACCCACTGGGAAGTATATTCTATAAAACCTATTCCCAGATAACACAGTCAGCAAGCAACCAAACAAGAAATAGATGGAAAATATAAGTAAAAGGTAAAAATACCTAAATGAGTAAAGCAAAATGAAAAAGGACTAGAACAGTGGTGGCAAACCTATGGCACGCGCGCCAGAGGCGGCACTCAGAGCCCTCTCTGTGGGCACATGCACGCACCATCACCCCAGCCCCGCCTCCCCCCATGGCCCCCTCCCCAGCAGCCCCCCTGGAGGAGTCGCCCCCAGGTGCAGCCCACGCGGAGCAGCGCAGCCAAGGACATGGCAGCCGGGCAGCAGGGACAAGACTCCACCCTCATGCCCCATCGCGCGCAGATGATGCTGCGGGGCACGGGTAGAGGCCATGGCCGCCATGGCGTTGCAGGGCCACTTGGGGGTCGTGGAGGTGGTGGGTGGCCCTTTGGGCGGGGGCTGGGGCGGTTTTTCAGCACTCGGTCTCTAAAAGGTTCGCCATCACTGGACTAGAATATCCACAGCACTTCTATCTGGACTTCTCTGCCTACCATATCTTTTTTCCCAGCTTTTTAGACAGATTTCCTGAAAGTCTACGTCTATAGGCTACGTCAAGCAATGCTTTCTTTTGGATTTACAATACCTATAGACTAATATAATAAATTGGCCTTTACAATTTGTCCAGATTCCATGGTTTGTTGAGTTAAATATGTTTAACTCTATAGATACTATTTCAGTGGATATAAATTTGTGGTTAAAAGTTTTATTACTGATCTAGTTCAAATATCTAGGAAGGACCTGTTGAGATTCCCCCCCCCCCCTTGTTGAGAGGTTCAGTAGATGTGGACCCGATAGGCCTTCTAATGGTGTCTCCTGTCTTATGTTGGCAACCCCCAATACACCTTGCTTTTGGCAAGTAAGCTGAATTGGAAATGTTCTTTTGGCTGATAGCTCTGTTTGGAAAGTTTTGGATACTGAGCCCTAGTGGTGCACAGTTACAATGCAGTGTTGCAGTAAACTCTGCCCATATCCTGGAGTTCAATCCTGACAGGAGCTCAAGGTTGATGCAGCCTTCCATCTTTCCGAGGTCTGTAAAATGAGGATCCAGATGTTGGGGGCAATATGCTAACATTGTAAACTGTTCAGAAAGTGTTATAAAGAACTATGGAGCAGTATATAAGTTTAAGTGTTATTGCTATACTTAGTGAATTGTTACTATTTTTAATCATTTTGTTGGTTGTATTATATTTTGAATTGCTATATATGTTCAGAATCTGTATGGATTGAGGCATCTTATAAACATTTTAAAGAAAAAAACAGAAATAAATAAGAATACAATTTCAACAGTATGGTAATCGTAACGAAGTTTTGTATTAAACTGTTCTGAGTTACCTAAGGAAAATCATTCCCATGCGAGATATTGTGGCAGGAGAAGCACAGCTCAAGTCATGAGTTTCAAAAAGAAAGTTAACATTTGGACCAAACTGAATTCTTTCTCCACTAGGCATAGTAAGTAGTCGATTATCATCAAGGACAGAATTCAGAGATTCGATCCATTCAGGGTCTATGTCACCATCACAGATTATCCATGAAGTAACATCTGTTAACAATGCATAATAAAACATTCCAAGTTTATTGAAATTGCTAGCAGTTTTTCAGAATCAATTCAAATTCCCTTTACTCTCATGGAATGTATATATATATATATATGAGTAAGAAGGGAATAATCTCTGTTTCTTACATTTTAAGTTATATGAATGGAACATTTAATAAATAAATAATACATAAAATCAGATTGCTATATTCTACACAAGTGCCTAAAATTCAAATAAATTCTTATTGATCATTAGGGTTTACCTTGTAAACCAATGAGATGATTTATTGATCTTCTATAATGTAACACCAGTAATTTAATAAACAATGATATTATTAGCAATTTTAATCTGATAACTTTGTGCAAATAAATATGTTATTGTAATAAAGACAAAGTGTACATATGCTACAACAATTAGCTTGGTATTTTTTGTTTATATATACATACATACATACATACATACATACATACATACATACATACATACATACATACATACTAAACCTGAAAGCTATGCATGTTTAACTTGGGAAAAAAAATCTAATTAAAGCTATTTCTGCATACATTCACATATAAACAAAAAGCAAGAGTCTTTCTTAAATAAAATTTAATACCTATAAATTTAAGAAAAATACCTGGAGGTTCTCGTACTACTTGCCGAGCACTATTTGTAAGCACACCATCTGACCACTCTCTTGTGTCCATATCAATATGACCGAGTAACTGACGGCGAGGCATAGCTTTGGGGTTCATGGTATACTGCTTCACTACT